>NW_026608013.1:0-94714 GCF_029499605.1 Hyla sarda | reverse complement strand
GAAACAAATGTATAAGTAAAAGCATCCCAGAGTTATTAATGCATAAACTGACACAGGTCAGATTTGCAAAAAATTGCCTGGTCCTTGAGGTCAAAAGGGGCTTGGTCCTCAAGGCTTTAATTGTGATTGACATCAAAACACAATGTGAACTGAGCCTTAGTAATGATAACATACTTGGCAATTTTGGACCTGTATACATTTGTGGAGGATATATTTATTACAAATTTATTATAAATTATAGTTTATAATCGATATCTGGGAAAGGATGGTTGATCCAGGGATTCATTCTGATTGCCACATTTGGAGCGGGGCCATCCATTAGGGGTGAAGCCGCATAGGCATAGGGCTGTGACATTAGGGACAAGTAGGGTGGTTATTACACCTAGGGCCCAGCCTATTTCCCCTTCTCACCCGCACTCATGCATCAGGGTACACTGTTTAATTACTCCACCCAGTTGGCTCATTGTATAGCCCCCCGCACTCGAAGCATCATGCACGTTGCGCTCCCCTATTGGAAGTTATATGTGACTCCTGTTTTTTGACCCTGTTTAATAAATATAATAAATTATTTACATAATGCATAATTTATTTGGTTCTCACATATTGTGTGGTACCAAATATTTTGTTTCTTAATATTTGTATATGCATCTAGATTCCTCAGTGACAATCGAGATAATTATCTTGTTCCATATTAGAAATACCAGGATAATTCAGTTACTGACCTTTATGAAAATACATGAACTTCCTGCGTGGACCATAAACAGTTAACACGTTCGGCGTGTGCTGGTAACCTAGCACTGCCAAAGGACCCGTCGCCCAGGGAAGCAGGGCGGGCGCACCGGACGTGACGCGTTGGTCGCGCAGGATATAATGTCAGACGCCAGCTTCCCCGGCAGCGCGCTGGGCTGGATATCAGCCGGCCTCTTCGCCACTGCAAGAGTGCGCGCCGCCGGTATACTCTATTGAAGTCACGGAACAGTGAGTACACTCCATATGGAGCATTTTCTCCTTACAGGTGAATGGACAACTGAATATTGAATAGGGCCATGTCTCTCTTTTTTACAGGGCAGCCAATTGGAGGTGTTGAGTGATTTAAACAAAGATCAGTTACATATGGCCATTTGTCTATACACGTGTTCCTTTTTCTCTTCTTTTGCAGGATAGGCCCCCATTGGCACCGGACTCTAGGAGATATATCCATATGGCTTTCTGTTGATAATTTTACATATGTAAGTACTGCAAACAAGAGGCCATCGCATGATATGCGCAATGGCATGCTGTGGCCCCTTGTGTGAGTCCGTTCAGGTGAAACTTATTCTGACGGTCCTCTGAGATTGACTCCTAAGATCATTGGGTACATGCACAGAACGGCACTATTTGTACTATATGAATCTTTTATTTGAGAATAACAATTAAAAGTTATGTTTTAAGCCACCTCTTATCACTGGTGTAGGTCAGCTGGTGTTATTAACCACATTTGGAGTCAGGAAGGAATTTTTGTCCCCAAAATGAGGAAAAATGGCTTCTAGCTCATGTTTTTTTTCCCTTCCTCTGGCTATACTGGCGAATGTCTCAATTCTAACATCAGTGTTGAGGGATAGCCAATGTCATTGTATACATCTACCACAGTAGTGCACCTAAATTCTTGTATTGTATTATTCTAATTGTTACACATCCACACCGTTTATCTGGTGTAGGATGCCATTGTGGCACTTGTAGTCTGTTGCAGGCATCCCCCATTGTATGCATTTTTATGCTGGGGATTGCCCTTAGCAACAGACCACAAGGGCAGGATCTGCTCCCCCAGTATATATGGACAACTGCATTTGGGGTTGAGCACCTCCTGCCATTTGAGACCACATCTTTGTTGTTGCTTAAATCTTTCTCTGGATCAGCAAGACAGGATAATAGGCAAAACGAGATGGAACATAGTTTTTTTTTATTTTTTATAAACTATTATTATGAAAGGAAGGGCACAGAGTGGGTCAGAACTAGGATAGTGGGATGATGTGTATACTGGGGAGTAGCCCGTGGTGAGCTTTTAGGAAAGGGGGGGCTCCCTCGTTGTGCCTTCATCTTGACGTGGTGAGGGAGCTTGCGTGCCTTGGTGAACCAATGAGCTAAGCTGGAAGGAGTAATGCTCCTGAAGGGGTCACCCGTGCAAGACCGGTCAAAGGGGAGAGGCCAGACTAAGCAGGGCACCCGGAAGAATGGGCTGTAATATGCGTAAGTGTAATTTCCCAACTGATAGACAGCAGAAATACATACAAGTCTTGTGCGGGAAGATTAGCCCCTCAGCTTAGATGGCACGCAATGGGCTTTAAGCTGATGGAAATAATGCAGACATACATGTTGTGGCCTCAATTGTTGTGAAAGCTACTTTTCTGTAAACAAGCTGTAGAAGATTCTGAGCATTGAAACACTGCAATGGGAGACGTATGATGGCAGGTAAGCTGCAGATCATGGAGAAAAAGTTATGGAACAATAGGATTACATGTCCTGAGCATCAGTGAACTGAAATGGAATGGCATCAGAAACTTTATGGCCATGTTTACACGGCAGAATTTCTGAAGTTCTGCACAAATTCCGTACCGTAAGGGTTGCTTAAAAGAATTACGGAATTCCGCCCAAAATTTCAGTATTATTCTGTGTTCTCAGAATATACGCTGTGTGAATGGGACCTTGGAATACCATTGAAGTGAATGTACAGTCATTTTTGGTGGAATTCTTCAGCAGAATTCTAGACAGAAATTCTGCCGTCTGAACATAGCCTAACTCTGAGAGGTGTGTGTCTCTCAGTATATCCAGCATGCAGAAAATGGCCGAAACTTTACATAAGAACGGCATATGAAACTGCCGCACTTAGGCTATGGTTCCACTTGTTTTAGTTTTTCTTTTTACATCTTAAAAAACACCTTAAAAACATAACATAGCATCTCTACTTACCTACAAGAGCCGTATAGTATATAGGGGTGCATAGTGCACTGATGTATACTATATAGGAGCTGGGAATCCTGTCACTATACTGACGGAACTCCCTGCAAATGACGGGGAAGCACTGTGCGGTACAGTAACAATAAACAGTAAAAACGGTCATCTGTAGAGATCTCTGCTTTTACTATAAGCACTTGCTAGGCTAAGCGCTATGCACTGGCCCAGCAAGGAAAGAGCAGTGCAGAGCAGTGCTGCTTAACTCTTTGGAGTTATGCAGTATATTCAGCTTTATATAGATTTATATAGTTGGATATACTAAATACAGATGCTGACATCCACTTACTCCATACTGGCTTTTTTTTTTTTTTAAATCAAATATTTATTTTCATTTTCAAATATAACAATATAGCAGTATTCAACAAAATAATAGGTACAAAACGATGGACATGCTATAGATCTACCGCTGTTGCGTTGAGCAGTTGTAATGAACAAAATTGAATACATAAAAAAACATTACATAATTCAAAATTACATAACAGATCCCATAGAACGGGATTACATTCTCAGGCGAAAACCGGCCCGCTTAAAGCTAGAATGAAGAAGTGTGAATTATAAAGGCACTAAACAATATTAAGAAAAGGGATATCTCATAAACTATATCCCAATGGTAAAACGCCCCTATAACATTCTGACAAACAAACAAATAAGCTCACATAAACAGAACACACAGACTAGACAACATAAGGGAAAGGGGTAAGGAAAGGGGGAGTAGAAGAAAAGTATAAAGGATTGGTTAGGTAAGACTGAGACGCAAGATAGCTCTAGAAATCAGTGGGTAAAGGCAGAGTAAGAAAGAAAAAGAAAAGATTGAAAATAAAGAACTAAGGAAGGGTAGGTAAATAGAGAGCGATGAATAGAACAACAGAGTTGAGGACCAGCAAATGTGTCTAAATGTGTAAAATACAGAAGAGACAAAGACACATGGAGGGAGATTTATAAAAATTTGTGCAGAGGAAAAGCTGTCGAGTTGCCCATAGCAACCAATCAGATTGCTTCTTTTATTTTTACCAAGGCCTCTGCAAAGTGAAATAAGCGATCTGATTGGTTGCTGTGGGCAACTGAGCAAGTTTTCCTTTGCACAGGTTTTGATAAATCGCCCCCATGGTCCTCCTCCTCTAGATGACTACTGAGTCCCTGTAGGCCAACCATAGTGACCACATTTTTCTAAACTCCAAAGTTCCTCCATACGACAAATTTAAGCTACTTTTTGTAACCATTGCCAAGTGTTGGTCTGCATCCACAGCATGGGAATCAAGGCTTTGGCCACCGATAACAGATGTGCCAGAAGTGATCGCCTATGCATGGGACAGTTTGGATTCGGCAATCCCAATAGTACCAGAGTTGCTGTACGAGTAATTTTCTTACCCAAGATTTTGTTGATATGGAAGCTGACATCCCTCCAGTACTCCGCAATGTCTTTGCACGTCCACCAAATATGTGGAAGCATACCAACCTGTATTCTTATGACATCTCCAGCACATTTTTGAGGTAGATAAGCCCCAGTGATATAACATCTCTGGTGTGCGGTACCACCTTGATAACAATTTATAGTGCCCTTCTTGTAACTTGACACACCTAGAGAAACCATTAGAGTTTAGCATTATCTTTGCTTTGGATGTTGAAGTTAGCTGTATACCTAATTCCCATTCCCACAACATCAAGTATAAGGAGTAGGAATCCTTGTTATCACTTGCCAGAGACGAGCGTATGGTGGAGAGTTTAATAAAACCTGTGGATGAGGACAGTGCCAATTTATCTAACCACGGCAGATTGGATCTGATGCCATACTTCCTAAAGAGAGATGCACATGTATGCCTTACTGTGTATGCTTGTAGGAAGTAAATCTTTATGTTTGGTAGTAGTGATTGTAAAGTCTCTTGTGATGGAGGCTTATTCAAAGAACACAGATCTTTCAGAGGTATGTCATCAAGTTTGTCCCAAATGTGAGAGGCCATTACTGCCTGGGGTTCTAATATATAAGCCACTAACGAACTGGGCAATGGCGGTGACAAAGATGGCAATCCCCTACTTTCTGTGACATGGTCTTGTTAAAAGCTTTCTTGACCACCAGAGTGCCTCGCAACAACGGGTTAGTGATGAGGGTGGTGTGTGAGAGAGGGCAGCCACAATGCTCTTTGCTTAGAGAGACCCGGTGGTACGTATTGAGTTTCTAGTGCCTGACCTTGCAATAGACTAGTTTCTGCCATAATTTCTGCCCACCTCTGTACATGGACTGATTTGTACAGTTGTGCTATGTCAGGGACAGCTAATCCACCTTGAAGTTTACAGCTTTGAAGCTTAAGTAAACTTTATGGCAGACTTATGACAGAGGTGTCAGCAGAGAGCACTTCCTGTGAAACACAGTAGTTCAGTGTGAGAAGCGTGCGGGTGTGTCCCTGTTTGAGCTCTCCAGGACTCCCAAGCAGACTACAGAGGCAGGTGTTCTATTTGCTATTTGGGGGGGGGGGGGGGGGAAGAAGCCATCTACAGCCAGTTTTCCGGCCTGCGTGAGAAAATGTAGTAGGGACCGCAGTAACGTGGGCCCTGCTCCCCAGGCAACGGCGAGTAGTGTAAAGGCCACTAGAGGCAGGAAGGTCAAGAAAAGCCTGCAGAATGTGGAGATGTGGGGCCACCGAGACCCAAAAGAGTCTATGGAAACATATTGCTCCAGGATGACAGCTCGGTTTACAGAGTTTAACCGCTGTGGGAAAGAGCTAAAGGCAGCTAGGGAGGATTTGCACCTGGCCCAAAACATGGCTAACAGTGGTCCCATGAAGAAACGGCCTGAGCTGAAGGCGAGAATACAAGCCCAGAAAGCAGAGATCATGGTGTTGGAAGAGAGGAGGAAGGTCCTTTTGGAAGGCAGTGGACTGTTCCAGGAAAAACTGCTAAATGAGGACAGATTCGTCGCCATGAAATCCCCAGGTAAGGAGGTGGTGGATGATGGGGAGAGTAGTGGCGGTGAGGAGGAGGAGGTGGAGGAGCAGTCAGAGGTTGTCGGAGAGGCTGAGGAGAGGGTGGAGAGTATGATGTTGGATGATGGGGCCCCTGCTGCCTGTGTCACCCCTGCCCCCCCCTCAGTGAAGACCACCTTGCTGCTGCCCAAATGGTGGCCTTACCTGTCACATCTGATGAGAGCGAGGAGGACGGTGATGCCGGGGTGCTCTGAACCATCATCCTGCAGGAATCCCCCACTCACTTCCAGAACTTTTCTTTTGGTGATGATCTGGGCCCTGAAGGAGGCAGGAAGAAAGGGCAGAGGAGCAAAAAGAAGAGGAAAGTGGGAGAAGTTACTTGTTTTGTGTTTAGTCCTTTCCAGCAGTCTGGGCCGGCTGAGAAGTCGGTTCAGGCTGCTGGGCCCCCCACTCTGCAAGACCCCGCTTCTGAGGTGGAGCGGGGCCAGCACGGGGGGTACAGTGTGAAATCCAAGATGGCGGAGGGAGATGCTGAGAAACCCTCCTGTCCTGTCAGTAGGAAAGGGCAGGACAGGCCTGAAGTGGGGGGCGGTCCCCTGGGCATTGCTGATGCTGCGGGGCACTCCTCTGTGAGGGGGGGGGGGGGGGGAATGTCCAGGCATCAGCTGTACATTCCACGCGGTCAGGTGGTGCGAGTGCTGACATCATGGAAACTTCCCGTGAGGGAGGGGATTTCCTGCACGTCACATGGTGAAGGAGAAGGGTTGGCCCTGCTCATGGAATTGACGTCAGGAGATGGAACTAGTGACATCAGTGGCAGAGATGTGATGCTAGAGGCAGATTTAATGACATCGGCACCAGCAGTCTGTCTCAAGCCAGCAACATTACAGTATATCCCGGCCAGGTCAGTCAAAAGTAAGAGTGAAAAAGCTACTGCACTTAAAGGGTTTAGTAATACCTGTGTGGATGAGAGGAGTGGTAGTACTGTGAATGAGAAGGGTGGTAGTGCTGTGAATGGGAGGAGTGGTAATGCTGTGGATGAGAGTAGTGTTTGTGCTGTGAATGGGAGGAGTGTTAGTGCTGTGAATGGGAGGAGTGGTAGTGGAGCAGATGGGAGGAATGGTAGTGCTGTGAATGGGAGTAGTGGTAGTGCTGTGAACGGGAGGAGTGGTAGTGCTGTGAATGGGAGGAGTGGTAGTGCTGTGGATGGGAGTAGTGGTAGTGCTATGGATGGGAGGAGTGTTTGTGCTGTGAATGGGAGGAGTGTTAGTGCTGTGTGTGAGAGGAGTGGTAGTGCTGTGGATGAGAGGAGTGGTAGTGCTGTGGATGAGAGGAGTGGTAGTGCTGTTGATGAGAAGAATGGTAGTGTTGTGAATGGGAGGAGTGGTAGTGGTGTAGATGGGAGGAGGGGTAGTGCTGTGGATGAGAGGAGTGGTAGTGGTATGAATAGGAGGAGTGTTATGGATGGGAGAAATGATTGTGCTGGAAGTGCTGGTGGCTCTGGTGTGTCACGGTCTGGTCCGGCTGCCCCCCCCCCCCAGTCGCCAGGAGTTATGCAAGTGTGGCGGCTGGGGTTTGGGGAGGTTCAGCAAGTTCTTTACCTTTGGAATCTGGTAATGTTCACTTGCAGCGGCGCCTCCTGGAGGCGCTTAGGAGAGAGGACCCTCCAGGTAGAGGGAAAGGAGGTGGACCTGTCCTTTTGGGTGGAGAGACAGGGTTTTGGTGCGTTCCGAGAAAAAGATGGGGAGATCATATGGTCCCTCCATACACCCGGGCAGGAGGCAGGCCGCAGGAATGTGGCCCGTCTGGTGTGGACTGGCAATGATGCGTGCCCCAAAGGGGCAAGGTGGTGGAGCTTCTGCTCCAGATAGGTTTCAGGGCTAGGGACATCTTTGCCCTGATCCACCCCTTTGGCTCCTCTGAGTTTGATGTCAGCTTTGTTAGGCCAGAGGGTCTTGAGCTTTTCTGGTCTAATTATGAGCTGATGAAGAACAAGCCCGGATGGCGGGATTTCGCTGTAAAAGCGGTATCCCGCCACAGCATGCTGAAGAAGGTGACCGTATTAACCCGTAATGAGTCACTTTCATGCTACAATATCATGACCTGGCCTGGCAGGTATGGGGAGGTGACGGATGTCCCCCGAAAGAATTTTGATGAACACAGAATCTGGTCTGGGGCCTGGATGTTTTCCGTCCGTCTCAGGCGTTCAGGGAACACAGTCACCCACATCCCTTCGGCCACCTTCCTTGGACGTGACAGGATTCAGATCTTCTACCGGGGCAGCCAAAGCTGTGTCACAGGTGTGGTAACCCAAACCATTTCAGTGCAAACTGCACTCAGCAGATATGCGCCCTCTGCTGTGGGGGGGGGGGATCACCTGGCAGCCACCTGTAAGAAGATTAGGTGTAACTTGTGTGGTCACTGAAAGGTCACCCTTTCAGCCGGTGTCCGTGCTCTTTTTCCTCTGCTGCGACTGCTCCTGCTGGGGAGAGCCCGTCGGTTGCCTCAGTGGGGGAGGGGACCAGCCATGGAGAAGGGGCACCAAAACCAGTGAGGGAGAAGCATAAGACCCCCTCTCAGCTCAGGGGCATCTTTTTACCACTCCTGTTGAATGCCGACGGGTTATTGAATTAGAAATGGGGAGGTGCCTGATCTTAGATGTCTTCATGAAGGGACAGGAGCTCCGGCTCAGTAAAATCCATGCCCGTAAAGATCTCTTTATGAGGATTAAGCCCTTTCTTTTTACAAGTCGGCAGGTGATCTTTGGAGGGGACTTCAATAATGTCACGAGGTCCCAGGATAGGAGAGGCTCCAATGGTCCGCTGACTTGCGATAGTGTGGCACTGATTAGTATAGCTAGAGAAGCTTGCCTAGAGGATGCCCACATCCGGAGCCCCTTGGGCCACGTGGGTTTCACCTATCATCAAGGTAGTCGAAGGTCTAGGATAGATAGGTTTTATTTAAAGGAGGAAGCCGTCTCTTCCGCAGTGTCCGTGGTTGAGGTGGAGTTCTCCGATTACTGTATGATTTTGTTTTCCCTTAATGTTTCAGAGACCCCCCGGATGGGAAAAGGTTATTGGAAGCTGAATTCGTCCCTCCTGGAGGAAGCGGAGGTAAGACAGTCCTTTGAGGATTTTCTTCAGAGTCAGATACCTTTACTGGACCTATGTAGTAGTAAGTCAGAGTAGTGAGAGATATTCAAGAAGCGGGTTGCGGGGTTCTTCCGCCAGCTCTCGAGCCTCAGGTCCCTGAACAGGTACCGCTTGTATCAGGGTCTGAGGAGGAAACTCGAGCTTCTCGTTTCGACTGGAGGTAGCCGAGAGGTTATCTCCAGAGTGAAATCCTTGCTGATGAGGTGTCAGTACGATAGGCACGCATCTTTGGTTTTTGAGAGGGATTTCGGTAAGTACCGCTCGCCCGACCCTTACAGAAACTGTAAGATGTCAGTAAGTAGTAATATCATTTCAGGACTGATTGATAGCACAGGATCTCTGAATCGGTCCAGATCAGGGATCTTGGAGGTCGTCAGATCCTTCTACTCGCACCTCTTGGGGAGGAAGGATCTAGATTGAGACAGGATGTCGGTTTTCCTGGCTGAAACCATTCCTGAGCCAGGGGTAGACCCCTCTCTTGATGTTTTGGCAGAAGAAATCAGGGAAGAGGAAGTGAGACTGGCGATCGAGGGGCTTGCCCCTAAGAAGTCGCCAGGTCTGGATGGCTTAACATCCGAGTGGTACAGGACCTTTAAGGAGTCTTTAGCTCCCCTTTTGACTGAGCTATTCAATGAGTGTCTCTCCTCGGGCCCTCTGCCGAAGTCAATGAGGAGGTCAGCCCTGATTCTTCTCTCAAAGCGTAAACATCCCAGCCATATTGAGAATTGGAGGCCCATAGCTCTTCTCAATATGGACAGGAAGCTTCTGGCTAAGATACGGTTTAATCGGTTGGTGAAGTTTGCACCCCGGCTCCTTTCGGAGGCCCAGCACTGCACTGTTCCAGGCCGAAGCACCTTAAAAGCTGTCCTTAGTGTCAGGGAGGCAGTTACATATATAGTTACATAGTTAGTACGGTTGAAAAAAGACATACGTCCATCAAGTTCAACCAGGGAATTGAAGGGTAGGGGTGTGGCGCGAGATTGGGGAAGGGATGGGATTTTATATTTCTTCATAAGCATTTATGTTATTTTGTGGAGCGGAGTAGTGCAGGTCTCTGGAAGGGGTACTTGTTGTCCTTGGATCAGGCCAAAGCATTTGATCGGGTGAACCACGAGTACCTCTGGTCCGTCCTCCTGAGATATGGCTTACCAAGTACTTTTGTTAATTGGCTTAAAAACGATATCCCATGCAGCAAAGAAAAAAAAATACCTAGCCATTCCATAGTATATTCACCTACCACCTCTCTGACATGCTTGTGATTTTTTTTCCGGCCCCCATTCACCGGCTATTCGGCTCATAAATTCCAGTTACTTCCTGGTTATGGTGGCTATGCCTGTGATCTCAAAGACTACATTTCCCTGCATGCACTGCTCACATTTCCTGCTCTCAGCTGCCTGAGCAGAGAGCTTGTTACCACCCCTAACTTATGTTAGTCACTCCCACAGCTCTGCTAGCTCACTCACACATAACACTGAGCTCCAATCATAGCCCTATACAGCAGGGTGGCCACGAGGAAACAAACTAAACTCAGTGCTCAGAGAAAGGGACCCTGGAGTTGAAGCTGCAGTTTTACACTGTAAAATCACTCCCTCCCCCTCCTCCTCTCAGTGAAACAGCTTTACAGTGGCACAATCACCTCCCCCCTTCTCTGCCCTGCACTCCTCTCTCCCCAGTGCTCAGTGTGACAGCTCTACACTGGAAGCTCCCTCCCCTCCCCCCTCTCCTCCGTTCTCAGTGTTAAAACATTAGCAAGGAGAGGGGAAAGAATCAGCCTTTTTGCTGGGATGCTATGATCTGAATCAGCCGGCATATAGGCAGTGCTGCTCAGCCAATCACTGCAGAACAGAGGGAGGACAGTGTGAATATTCATCAGATGGGAGGGGCTAAGGCCGAGCACAGGGAGCTCTCTGTAGCACAGGGGTTTTCTGGGTAATTGTCACGTCACGGCCCCGGGATGCTGCTAATAACAGCCTGAATAGGGGGTCGCAAGTCATGAAAACCTGGAACAGCTGAATTTCCTGTCAGACAGAAGAATGCAGAAAAAGCTTGTTTCTAAGCAGCATTGGTAATGGAAGTGATTTACAAACCTATATAACTTTACCTTCTGCACTAAAAGCTGAACAATTTTTTACTGTGAGACTTGTCCTTTAAGATCTTGTATGCAGAGGCAGAGAGTTTCCCGCTGGTTAACGGGTGGTCTGGCAGCTCTTTTGAGGTGGGGTCCGGAGTCCATCAGGGTTGTCCTTTGAGCCCGCTCTTATATGTGTTTGCGATCGATCCCTTCCTTAGGAGGGTGAGTCGGGATGAGTCTGGTGGAGTCGGCTGTCACCCAGAGAGTGGTGGCGTACGCTGACAATGTCACTATTTTCGTCTCTTCGAGAGGAGGTCGATGTGGTGATGTCGGAGGTGGACCGCTACTCGGAGGCATCCGGGTCTAAGATCAAACGGGATAAGTGTGAGAGTCTCTGGCTGGGAGGGGGGGATCCTACATTTGATCTCCCGGATACCCATCCACGGCCCCAAGAATCAGCAAAAGTCTTAGGCATCACATTCGGCCAGGATGATTATCCCCCCCAAAAACTGGGATGGTAAGCTCCAGGATGCCACTCAGAAGGTGGACCAGTGGAAGGGTTGGTCTATGACCCTCAGAGAAAGGGTACACCTGATCAAATCGTACCTGCTCCCCTTGTTTATCTATCTGGGCAGCGTATGTATCTTGCCAGAGGTTTACTATACTAGGGTCTACAGCCTGTTTTTCCAACTGTTATGGGGGAACAGGATGAACTTAGTCAAGAGGGAGGTTACGTACCGCACGAGGAGACTAGGGGGTTTATCTATGGTAAACCCTGTGGTGTTCTTAATGAACACCTTCTTGAAAGCCAACATCTCAAAACTCTGGTCAGAGAGGGCTCCTCCGTGGGTAATCTCCTGCATGGAATGATTTCGGCCTTTCTTCCAGGAATGGGAGAGAGGAGGGCGAGTGAAGGACCTCCGTACGCCCCATGGATATCTTCCGGCTTATGCTACCCCGACTCTGAAGGCGATACGTTGGTGGGGTCTGGGAGTGTGGGAGATCAGGAACCAGTCAAGGCAGTTCCTTGACAAACGGGTTCTGTTGACCCACTTCCAGAAGCCTCTGGCGCTCAGGGACTGCCCAGGTTGGGATCTGAAGGTGGGGTTGTATCTTTTTAACATGAAAAGGATCCCCCAGAAGTTTGGGGACTTGGCCTGGCACTGCTTTCAGGGGAAGCTATATGTAAGGGACAATCTGAAGTGCAGGAACTCTGATTACCGGGGATGTCCCCGAGAATAGTGTGGGGACACGCTGGAAAGCATGGACCACTTCCTGCTTCATTGTCCCTTTAATATAGGGGTTTACAACCGGGAGGGCGCTTCCATCGGCTGGAGTCAACTTGCCGGCCTTACCTACCCTGAGTGGGCTTATGGGGCATTCAGGAACCTGGGTGGCCGAGACCGGGGCACTTTATTCTTAGTTAGCCTAGTGGTTAGATACTACACATGGAACATGGAATGCACAGTGTTTAGTGTCGACCCAGCAGAAAATCCTCTCCGAGGTGGAGGTCTGTAGCAATGTCACCGGTGACCTCGGGAAGATCAAGTCTTTGGAGTATAGCAGTCTTTGTACCAGTTCTCTCTGGTTCTCTCCTTTTCTTTTCATGTGCCCTAGGTGCTAGACCTTTTGGGTAGAGTACCTTTATTTTGGATAGGGGAAGTGTTATAGGGATAGAGATAGGGTGAGAGTAGGGTTAGTTTTAATGGAGGGCTAGAATTAGGGAGAATTGTAGGGGGGGGGGGGGGGTTTAGGGAAAGAGTTTAAAATTATTTTATCATGTCTGCCATCCTTCTTCCCGGTGGTGGGCTAATGCATGTGCACGCTAGCTTTTTGTTTTGTTTTAAGCTAATACGTTATGAAGGGCTTACAGGCAACCAAACTTGGTCCTAAAATGGGTTGTGGTTCAGTGTGTATAAGTTTGTGTATAAGTTTGCTGGGAGGAGTGCTAGGTGGGGAGGGTGTATTTGTGGGTGGTGGTGTTTTCTTCTTTGGGGGACCTGACATGGGTCAGTTAAGGACTGGACTTTGAACTGTACGAACGGTATGGACTCTGACCCATGTACAGGAGGGGTGGTGTGGGTGAGGGTGCAGTTTTAGTGTAGGGATTTTCTTAGGGTTTTCTATTGATTTTGATTTCTGTAGTGCATATATTGTATATTTTATTTATATATTATATTTTATTTAAATACTATATTTAGTGATTTTGTAAATATATTGTGTTTTATATCTATACTAGCTGAGTACCCGGCGTTGCCCGGTTTTTCCTTCCTAATCCTTGTTGGGGAGGAAAATAAACAAAGGAGGAAGCTTTTGACTTCATATCCCGTCCTCATATATTGTTGTCATATCCCGACCTCCTATCCAGTCATCATATCCCGACCTCCTATCCCGACCTCCTATCCCGTCCTCATATCCAGTCCTCCTATCCCGTCCTCCTATCCCATCCTCCTATCCCGTCCTCCTATCCCGTCCTCCTATCCCGTCCTCCTATCCCGTCCTCCTATCCCGTCCTCCTATCCCGTCCTCCTATCCCGTCCTCCAATCCCGTCCATCTATCCCGTCCTCCTATCCCGTGCTCCTATCCCGTCCTCCTTTACCGTCCTCCTATCCCGTCCTCCTATCCCGTCCTCCTATCAAGTCCTCCTTTCCCGTCCTCATATCTCGACCTCCACTCCCGTCCTCCTTTCCCATCCTCCTATCCCGTCCTCCTATCCCATCCTCCTATTCAGTCCATCTATCCAGTCCTCCTATCCCATGCTCCTATCCCGACCTCCTATCCCTTCCTCTTATCCCGTCCTCCTATCCCGACCTCTTATCACGACCTCCTATCCCGTCCTCATATCTCGACCTCCTATCCAGTCCTCCTATCTCGACCTCCTATCCCGTCCTCCCATCACGACCTCCTATCCAGTCCTCCTATCCTGTCCTTTTATCCCGTCCTCCTATCCCGACCTCCTATCCTGTCCTCCTATCCCGACCTCCTATTCTGTCCTCCTATCCCGTCCTCCTATCCCGACCTCCTATCCCGGTCCTCCTATCCCGTCCTCCTATCCCGTCCTCCTATCCCGACCTCCTATCCCGACCCGTAATATGTGTACCAGTTATTGAAATATCTCCAGCCGTACGGAAGTTATGTGGGAACATACATTTCCCATTGATTTGCATGGGACTTTCAACAAAAACCCTGACCCTCACAAATGGGGGTAGTTAAGGGTTAAATTAACTACCCTATATTTTAAGTGGACATATAAGTAACATGTGACCAAGTATTATCGAAATATCTCCAGCCGTTTGGAAGTTATGCAGTAACATATTTCCCATTGACTTGTGTGGGACTTTAAACATAAACCCCGCCCCTGGCAAATGGAGGTGAGTAAGGGTTAAATCACATATCCTATGTTTGTTGTTGACATATAAGTAACGTATGTGCCAAGTTTCATGTTAATATCTTTATCTCCACCTCCTATCCCGACCTCCTATGCCGACCTCCTAACCCAACCTCCTATCACGTCCTCCTATCTCGACCTCCTATCCCGACCTCCTATCCCCACCTCCTATCCTGACCTCCTATCTCGACCTCTTATCCCGTCCTCCTATGTTGACCTATTTCGATCTCCTATCTCGACCTCCTATCCCATCCTTCTATCTCGACCTCCTATCTCGACCTCCTATCCCGACCTCCTATCCCAACCTCCTATCCCGACCTCCTATCTCGACCTCCTATCTCGACCTCCTATCTCAACCTCCTATCCCGTCCTCCTATCCCGACCTCTTATCTCGACCTCCTATCCCGACCTCCAATCCCGTCCTCCTATCTCAACCCCCTATCCCGTCCTCCTATCTCCACCTCTTATCCCGACCTCCCATCTCAACTTCCTATCCCGTCCTCCTATCTCGACCTCCTATCCCAACCTCCTATCTCGACCTCTTATCCCGTCCTCCTATCTCCACCTCATATCCTGTCCTCATATCCCGACCTCCTAACGCGACCTCCTATCCCGACCATCCCGTCCTAATATCTTAACCTCCTATCTTGACCTCCTATCTCGACCTTCTATCCCGTCCTCCTATCCCGACCCGTAATATGTGTACCAGGTATTGAAATATCTCTAGCCGTACGGAAGTTATGTGGAACATACATTTCCCATTGATTTGCATGGGACTTTAAACAAAACCCCCGACCCCCACAAATGGGGGTAGTTAAGGATTAAATTAACTATTGTATATTTTAAGTGGACATATAAGTAACATGTAACCAAGTATTATCGAAATATCTCCAGCCGTTTGGAAGTTATGCAGTAACATATATTTCCCATAGACTTGTATAGGACTTTAAACATAAACCCCTCCCCTGGCAAATGGGGGTGACTAAGGGTTAAATCACCTATCCTATGTTTCTTGTTGACATATAAGTAACATGTGGCCAAGTTTCATGTTAATATCTTTAACCGTTTGGAAGTTTTTGTGGAACATACACACATACATACATACATACACACGCGTTGAGTTTTATATATATATATAGACTAGCTGAGTACCCGGCGTTGCCCGGTTTTTCCTTCCTAATCCTTGTTGGGGAGGAAAATAAAGGAGGAAGCTTTTGACTTCATAACCTGTCCTCATATATTGTTGTCATATCCCAACCTCCTATCCCGTCCTCCTATCCCGACCTCCTATTCCTTCCTCCTATCTTGACTTCCTATCTCGACCTCCTATCCCGACCTCCTATCTCGACCTCCTATCCCGACCTCCTATCCCGACCTCCTATCCCGACCTCCTATCCCGTCCTCCTACCCCGTCCTCCTATCCCGTCCTCCTATCCCGTCCTCCTATCTCGACATCCTATCACGACCTCCTATCCTGACCTCCTATCCCGTCCTCCTATCTCGACCTCCTATCCCGTCCTCCTATTTCGTCCTCCTATCTCGTCCTCCTATCTCGCTCGACCTCCTATCCTGACCTCCTATCCCGTCTTCCTATCTCGACCTCCTATCCCGTCCTCCTATCTCGACATCCTATCTCGACCTCCTATCCCGTCCTCCTATCTCGACATCCTATCTCGACCTCCTATCCTGACCTCCTATCCCGTCCTCCTATCCCGACCTCCTATCCCGACCCCTTATCCCGACCTCCTATCCTGACCTCCTATCCCATCCTCCTATGCCGTCCTCCTATCTCGACCTCCTATCTCGACCTCCTATCACGACCTCCTATCTCGACCTCCTATCTCGAACCTCCTATCCCGTCCTCCTATCTCGTCCTCCTATCCTGTCCTCCTATCTCGTCCTCCTATCCTGTCCTCCTATCTCGTCCTCCTATCCCATCCTCATATCCCGTCCTCCTATCTCAACATCATATCTCGACCTCCTATCCTGACCTCCTATCCCGACCTCCTATCCCGTCATTCTATCCCATCCTCCTATCTCGTCCTCCTATCCCGGTCCTCCTATCCAGACCTCTTATCCCGACCTGCTATCCCAGTCCTGCTATCCCGGTCCTCCTATCCCGTCCTCCTATCCTGACCCGTCATATGTGTACCAGGTATTGAAATGTCTCCAGCCATACAGAAGTTATGTGGGAACATACATTTCCCATTGATTTGCATGGGACTTTAAACAACAACCCCGACCCTCACAAATGGGGGTAGTTAAGGGTTAAAGGGTTATGTGACCAAGTATTATCGAAATATCTCCAGCCTTTTGGAAGTTATGCGGTAACATATATTTCCCATAGACTTGTATGGGACTTTAAACATAAACCCCGCCCCTGGCAAATGGGGGTGAGTAAGGGTTAAATCACCTATCCTGTTTGTTGTTGACATATAAGTAACATGTGTGCCAAGTTTCATGTTAATATCTTTAGCCGTTTGGACGTGATGCTGGAACATACATACATACACACACAGACACACACACACAGACACACACACACACGTTGAGTTTTATATATATAGATTGTTTAATATTATAGTTGTTATGGCAGTGTTGGACCAGTAGTTGTGTTGGCATGTGGTTTATTTGGAGTATTTCCGGTTATTTGGCCCTGATTTTTTATTTATTTTTTTACACCAAGTTGGGCTATTTTTGTTAGTTTTCATTATGCAAGTGTGAGTGTGCTGATTTGTTAGTTGTATGGTTTTGGTATTTTCATTAGTCTCGGATGAGGATTCAGGTAATTAATTTGGTCTAGTTTTGAAAGTGAATGTGTTTGTTATATGATTATTTTTATTATTATTTTTATTTTATAAAAAAAAAAAAAAAAAAAAAAAGGAACCAAGAAAAAAAAAATGGAAAAAAAGATAAGAAAAATAAAAATATATATATAATTTTTTTTGTGTACTTGTTATGTTTCTTGTTGTGTGTTACCAAGTATGCATGCTTTTGAGTTATAGCCGGGTAATGCTAAATTTTATCTTTTTATTTTAAGCCAAGTTGTGCTATTTTTATGTTAATTTTTGGTATGTGTGTTAGATAGTTTGGGCATATTTTAGTATTTCAGCAAAACTGGGCTGGCCGGTTAGGCAGGGTTTTGTTTTTGTTCAAGAGTATTTTGTATTTATGTTATAGCTGGTTAAGCTTATTTTGTTTTGTGTTTTGAGTTTGATATGTTTTCTATTTTTCTAATAAAAAAGAGTGTCAGCAGAGAGCACTGTGGTCAGACAGAAAAGAAATTCACAAATTTCTCAGTTTTATATAGCAGCTAATAAGTACTGGAAGGATCAAGATTTTTTAATAGAAGTAATTTACAAATCGGTTTAACTTTCAGGCACCAGGTGATTTCAAAAAATGTGTTTTATACTTGTTTCCACCAGAGTTCCCTTTTAATAATAGACATCTTACTGCTAGATGACAGAGCTCCTTCTCTGTTAAGTGATCGTTCCTTGTCTCTATGACATAGATTGCGTTGTAAGAATCCCGCTGATGCCTCTGATCAGATGGATGGATACATTGACCCCACCTCCACCTCCCTCCTTGTATGTAGTTTTCTCCCCATAGGTAGTTTGCCCCTCTATGTAGGACCCCATGTAGGTAGTTTTCCCCCCTATGTTGTACCCCCTCCCCCGGTAGGTAGTTTTCCCCCCTATGTTGGACCCCCCCCCCTGGTAGGTAGTTTGCCCCTCTATGTAGGACCCCATATAGGTAGTTTGCCCCTTTTATAGAGTACACCCTGTAGTTTGCTTGCCCCCTATATATAGGACCCCCCTGTAGTTAGTTTGTCTTCTCTAAATAAGGCCCCTTGTAGTTGGCTTGCTCCTTGTAGGTAGCTTTACACACGTAGTTAGTCTGTCTTCTGTAGTTAGCTAGCCACCTGTAGGTAGGAACACCCTGCCCCCCACCATTAAGGATAAAAACAAAACACATACTCGCCTCAGTTTCCCCGCAGTCACAGTCACCTTCTAAGGGTGCGTTCACACGTAGTAATTCTAGAGGAATTCACGCTGAAAAAAATCCTTTAAAAAAAAAAACGAAATTTCATTTCGCGCGGAAGGGGAGAGTTTGTGGGAGGGCCAAATCGGCCATTTTATGATCCTGCTACTCAGAAATCTATAGCATACACCTGCGAGTTTGCTGCAAGATATGTCCAAAAAGAAGTCTTCAAAGAAATTCCAAGTAGATCTTGCCGAACTAATCATAGAGGTATGTTTCATTATGTTGGCTAAAACTACAAAGGGGTGACAATTCCTAAATTTATTGCAGGATAATTTTATGGGCCAGTTTGTGGAGGACCCAACAAGAAGTGATGCCTTGTTGGATCTGATCATTTCCAACAACGCAGAGCTGGTTGGTAATGTAACTGTGCGGGAAAACCTTGGTAATAGCGACCACAATATAGTTACTTTTGACTTAAAATGTAGAAAACAAAGACAGGCGGGGAAGGCAAAAACATATAACTTTAAAAAGGCAAACTTCCCTGGGCTGAGGGCTGCACTACAGGATATAGACTGGGGGGAGGTGTTGTCAAATACTGATACAGAAGGTAAATGGGACATCTTTAAATCAACTCTAAATAACTATACATCTAAATATATACCAAAGGGGAACAAATATAAACGATTAAAACTAAATCCTACATAGCTGACACAAGATGTTAAAAGAGCAATAAACAAGAAAAAAATAGCCTTCAAAAAATACAAATCTGATGGGTCAGCAATAACATTTAAACAGTACAAAGAGCTTAATAAAATCTGTAAAAATGTAATAAAAACAGCAAAAATTCAAAACGAGAGACAGGTGGCCAAAGAAAGCAAAACTAATCCTAAATATTTTTTTAGATATATAAATGCAAAAAAACCAAGGACAGAGCATGTAGGACCCCTTAATAATGATAATGGGGAGGTTGTCACGGGCGATCAAGAGAAGGCGGAGCTACTGAATGGGTTCTTTAGTTCTGTATACACTATGGAAAAAGGAGCTGACATTGGCCAGGTCAGTGCTGGTAACACATCATATAATGTACTGAACTGGCTTAATGTAGAGATGGTACAAGGTAAGTTAAGTGATATAAATGTAAGCAAATCCCCAGGGCTGGATGGACTACACCCAAGAGTTCTTAGAGAGGTAAGTTCAGTAATATCTGTACCCCTGTTCATGATATTTAGAGATTCTCTTGTGTCTGGTATTGTGCCAAGGGACTGGCGCAAGGCGAATGTGGTGCCAATCTTCAAAAAGGGCTCTAGGTCTTCCCCAGGAAACTATAGACTGGTAAGTTTAACGTGCATTGTGGGTAAATTGTTTGAAGGACTTATAAGGGATTACATACAGGAATACATAGGGGATAATTGTATTATAAGTGACAGCCAGCATGGGTTTACTTAGGATAGAAGTTGTCAAACCAATCTAATTTGCTTTTATGAAGAGGTGAGTAGAAGCCTTGACAGAGGAATGGCTGTGGATATAGTGTTTCTGGATTTTGCTAAAGCGTTTGATACTGTCCCTCATAGACGTCTGACAGGTAAGTTAAGGTCTTTGGGTTTGGAAATTTTAGTTTGTAACTGGATTGAACACTGGCTCATGGATCGTACCCAGAGAGTAGTGGTCAATGATTCGTACTCTGATTGGTCCCCGGTTATTAGTGGTGTACCCCAAGGTTCAGTACTGGGCCCGCTGTTGTTTAATTTATTTATCAATGATATAGAGGATGGCATTAACAGCTCTGTTTCTATCTTTGCAGATAACACCAAGCTTTGTAGCACGGTACAGTCTATAGAGGATGTGCACAAGTTACAAGATGACTTGGATAGACTAAGTGTCTGGGCATCCACTTGGCAAATGAGGTTCAATGTGGATAAATGTAAAGTTATGCATCTGGGTACTAATAACCTGCATGCGTCGTATGTCTTAGGGGGGATTAAACTGGCAGAGTCACTGGTAGAGAAGGATCTTGGTGTACTTGTAGATCACAGACTACAGAATAGCATGCAATGTCAGGCTGCTGCTTCCAAAGCCGGTAGGATATTGTCATGTATCAAAAGAGGCATGGACTCAAGGGACAGGGACATAATACTCCCCCTTTATAAAGCATTGGTACGGCCTCACCTGGAATATGCTGTTCAGTTTTGGGCACCTGTCCATAAAAGGGACACTGCGGAGTTGGAAAGGGTGCAGAGACGCGCGACTAAACTAATATGGGGCATGGAACATCTTAGCTATGAGGAGCGATTAAAGGAGTTACAATTGTTTAGTCTTGAGAAGAGACGTTTAAGGGGGGATATGATAAACGTATATAAGTATATTAATGGCCCATACAAAAAATATGGAGAAAAACTGTTCCAGGTAAAACCCCCCCAAAGGACGAGGGGGCACTCCCTCCGTCTGGAGAAGAAAAAGTTTAGTCTCAAGGGGCGACACGCCTTCTTTACCGTGAGGACTGTGAATTTATGGAACGGTCTACCTCAGGAACTGGTCACAGCAGGAACAATTAACAGCTTTAAAACAGGATTAGATACATTCCTGGAACAAAATAACATTAATGCTTATGAAGAAATATAAAATCCCATCCCTTCCCCAATATTGCGCCACACCCCTACCCCTTAATTCCCTGGTTGAACTTGATGGACATATGTCTTTTTTCGACCGTACTAACTATGTAACTATGTTTTTAGAGCCTATCCTATACTCTTTAAGTAGCCATGTGCTCAAGTGCATATTACCAAGTTCAACCCATTTGGCCATACCAACCAAGCAGATTGCTTAGTTCGGTGTTTACCAACCAGGGTGCCTACAATTGTTGCTCCCAGCATGCCCAGACAGCCGTGGGCTTTCGTGGCATGCTGGTACTTGTATTTTTGCAACAGAACTTTGCACCCTGAAAGCATTGATCTGATTGATTGATAATGGTAAACTTTACTAAATCTGTGGCATTGCAAACTTGTGCAATATTACAATATTTGTTTTAGTACATGTCAAAAATATTTTCCACCCAGTTAATAAAAATGCCAAATAATCACTTAGCATTGTATTGTTTAAAAAGGGGTACTCCACTCCCCTGCATCCATAACTTTAATGTTCCGAACGCAGTGTGCGGACTTTTGTGTTCATGTCCGCCCCCTTGTGATGTCACGCCCTCCCCTTCAGGAAAAGTCAAAGGCTGTCACGCCCCCTTCACATATACTTTCGTTGAGGGGGCGGGCATGCAGTCAAGTGGGGCGGACCTACGGAAGCCCGCACACTGTGTTTGGTAACATTACATTTATGGACGCAGGGGAGTGGACTTCCAGCGCATGGGAGCCAAGTACCCACTGCTCTGATTCCCCCGGCGGGGATGCGATCCGCGTGGCAGGACGTGCCTGCCCGCGGGTCGCATCCCGTTCTGTTTACCTGCCCTGTCCCCGCCTGCTCAGTCCCGGCGCGCGCGGCCCTGCTCTCTAGGGCGTGCGCCGGGTCTCTCAGATTTAAAGGTACCATTAAGTGGTATCTGGCCCAATCAGTTCTAATCACTCCTACACTATATAAACCCACTTCCCCTTCCTGTCCTCGCCGGATCTTGTTTCCTTATGCCAGTGAAAGCGTTTATTGTGAGCCTATTGCCTGTGTATCCAGACCCTTTGCCGTTGCCCCTTATTACGAACCGTTGCCGCCTGCCCTGACCTTCTGCTACGTCTGACCTTGCCTTGCCTTGTGTACCGCGCCTGTCTCAGCTGCCAGAGAGGTTGAGTCGCTATCGGGTGGAACGACCTGGGGGTTACCTGCTGCAGCAAGTCCATCCCGCTTTGCGGCGGGCTCTGGTGAATACCAGTAATCCCTTAGACTCCGTTCCCCTGGTACGGCCCACATCATCGCCTCACTGGCACAGAGGATCCACTATCCGTGTCCTCCCCGCATACCAGTCCGGATCCTGAAAGTAGATCCGGCCATGGATCCCGCTGAGGTGCCGCTGCCCAGTATCGCTGACCTCACCACCGTTGCTGCTTCTAGACTCTGCCTGTCCCTACCTGATAAGTTTGATGGGGACTTTAAGCTGTGCCGTGGGTTCCTGTCCCAGTGTTCCCTACACTTGGAGATGATGTCGGACCAGTTTCCCACAGAACGGTCTAAGGTGGCGTTCGTGGTCAGCCTGCTGTCTGGAAAGGCCTTGTCCTGGGCCACACTGCTTTGGGACCGCAACGATCCTGCCACTGCTACCATTCAGTCCTTCTTCTCCGAAGTACGCAGGAGCCAGCCCGGGCTTCCTCAACCGAGACGGCTCTATTGAATCTCGTCCAAGGGAGTTCTTCAGTGGACGAATACGCCAAACAGTTCCGCAGTCTCGCCTCTGAGCTAGCCTGGAACAATGAGGCCCTCTGCGCGACCTTCAAGAAAGGTTTATCCAGCCACATCAAAGATGTTCTGGTCGCACGAGAGATTCCTGCTTCCCTGTCTGAACTCATCCATTTGGCCACCCGCATTGACATGCGTTTCTCAGAAAGACACCAGGAGCTTCGCCAGGAAAAGGATCTTGTTCGCACCAGGCGGTTTCCACACTTGGCACCTCTCTTCCAGTGTCCTTTGCAACCTGTTCCTGTGCCTTCCGCCGAGGAGGCTATGCAAGTGGATCGGTCTCGTCTGACCCAACAAGAGAGGACTTGCCGCAGGAATGAAAGTTTGTGCCTGTACTGTGCTAGTACCGAACATTTCCAAAAGGACTGTCCTATTCGTCCTCCGCGTCAGGGAAACACACGCACCTAGTTAATGTGGGAGAGGCGTTACTAGGTGTGAATTCATCCTCTCCACGACTGTGCGGATTTCTCTACCCGCAAATACTTCCTTCTCCGCGGTGGCCTTTCTGGACTCAGGTTCAGCAGGAAATTTCATTGAAGCCTCATTCATCAACAGATTCAATATTCCTGTTACCCGTCTCGTCAAACCGTTCTTCATTTCATCAGTGAATGGAGAAAAACTGGACTGCACCATGCGTTACCGCACAGGACCCATGCTCATGAGCGTTGGAGTCCTCCATCAAGAAAATATTGAATTTTTTGTATTGCCCAACTGTACCTCAGAAATTCTTCTTGGCTTGCCCTGGCTCCAGCGTCATGCACCTAACCTCGACTGGACCACTGGGGACATTAAAAGTTGGGGATCTTCCTGCCACAAGCAATGTCCCAAGTCCGTTCCTACCAGTCAAGTCTCCATCGCGATACCTTTGTCAGGCCTTCCTAAGGTCTATCAGGACTATTCTGATGTTTTTTGTAAAAAGCAAGCAGAGGTCTTACCACCACACAGACCGTACGACTGCCCTATTGACTTGCTTCCTGGTACCACACAGCCCCATGGCAGGATTTACCCACTCTCTGCTCCAGAAACGCAAGCCATGACTGAATACATTCAGGAAAACCTAAAAAGAGGTTTTATCCGGAAATCTTCTTCTCCAGCCGGAGCTGGATTCTTCTTCGTGGGCAAAAAAGACGGATCTCTATGCCCGTGCATAGACTACCGCGGTCTTAATAAAATAACAGTAAAAAACGCTATCCTCTGCCACTTATCTCGGAACTCTTTGACCGACTGCGCGGAGCAAAAATTTTTACCAAACTTGATTTATGGGGCGCATATAACCTCATTCGAATTCGCGAGGGCGACGAGTGGAAAACCGCATTTAACACCAGAGATGAATATCTCGTCATGCCGTTTGGACTTTGCAATGCCCCTGCAGTCTTTCAAGACTTTGTTAATGACATTTTTCGAGACTTGCTGTATACCTGCGTTTTAGTCTACTTAGATGACATTCTAATTTTTTCCTCCAATCTAGAGGAACACCGTCTCCATGTTCGTCAAGCGCTCCAGCATCTTCGTGAAAATCATCTGTACGCCAAATTTGAAAAATGTCTTTTTGAACGCAGCAGCCTTCTTGGGATACTTAGTCTCTGGTCAAGGTCTTCAAATGGATTCAGACAAACTCTCCGCGGTCTTGGATTGGCCATGCCCCTCTGGATTCCGTGCTATCCAACGTTTTCTTGGATTCGCTAACTATTACCGTCAATTTATTCCCCACTTCTCCACCATCGTTGCTCCTATTGTGGCACTGACTAAGAAAAACGCAAATCCAAGATCTTTGCCTCCCTAAGGGGATGAAGCTTTTAACCGTCTCAAGGCCGCCTTCGCCTCTGCACCGGTTCTGTCCAGGCCTGATCCTACGGAGCCTTTTTTCCTTGAGGTTGACACCTCCTCGATCAGAGCTGGAGCCATCCTTCTTCAAAAAATCTCTTCTGGAAAAAACATCACTTGCAGTTTTTTCTCCAAAACCTTCTCTCCTGCAGAAAAAAACAATTCTATTGGAGACCGAGAACTTTTGGCCATTAAGTTGGCGCTTGAGGAGTGGAGACATTTTTTGGAAGGATCCATTCGTCCCATCACCATCTACACGGACCATAAAAATTTAGCTTATCTCCAGACCGCCCAGCGGTTAAATCCTCACCAGGCTAGATGGTCGTTGTTTTTTGCCCGCTTCAATTTTGTAATACACTTCCGTCCTGCTGACAAAAATGTCAGGGCTGATGCTCTATCAAGTTCGACCGATGCCTCTGAGTCTGAAGCTCCTCTACAGCACATTACACTTCCTGAGTGCCTGATCTCCTCTGCCCCAGCCTCTCTGGTGCAAATTCCTCCTGGAAAGACTTTTGTCCCTCCACGTCTTCGCCTCAAGATCCTCAAATGGGGTCACTCCTCTCATTTGGCTGGCCACGCTGGAATCAAAAAATCCATTCAGTTAATTTCCCGACTATATTGGTGGTCTTCCCTGGAGAAGGATGTGACTGATTTCGTTCGGGCTTGTACAGTTTGTGCCCGTGATAAAACTCCTCGCCAGAAGCCTGCAGGTCTTCTCCTTCCTCTGCCAGTGCCTGAACGGCCATGGTCCCATATTGCTATCGACTTTATCACTGATCTTCCATCTTCTCATGGCAACACAGTCATTTGGGTGGCCGTTGATCGTTTTTCTAAAATGGCTCATTTTGTCCCTCTGCCTGGTCTTCCTTCCGCGCCTCAGTTGGCGAAACAATTTTTTCTTAAAATTTTTCGTCTCCACAGGCTTCCCACGCACATCGTCTCTGACAGAGGCGTTCATTTTTCATCTGCTTACCACCCACAATCCAACGGGCAAGTGGAAAGAGTTAACCAGATACTTGGTGACTACCTGGGACATTTTGTTTCATCCAGTCAAAATGATTGGGTGGACCTTCTGCCTTGGGCCGAATTTTCTTACAAATTTAAAAGCTCTGAATCCTCTTCCAAGTCTCCAATTTTTGTGGTGTACGGCCGTCACCCTCTTCCCCCCCTCCCCATGCCCACTTCTTCTGGAGTTCCTGCCGTGGATGAACTGACTCAAAATTTTTCCTCCATCTGGCGTGACACTCGAAAGTCTCTTCTATTGGCATCTTCCCGTTTGAAGAGACACGCCGACAAGAAGAGAAGGGTTCATCCTGTTTTTTTCCCCCGGTGACAAGGTATGGCTTTCTGCTAAGTACATACGAATCCGGGTACCCAGTTACAAGTTGGGCCCTCGATTTTTAGGCACATTCAAAGTCAAAAAACAAATTAACCCTGTCTCTTATCAACTTCATCTTCCTCCCTCTCTCCGCATCCCTAATTCTTTCCATGTTTCCTTGCTCAAGCCTGTTGTTTTTAACAGTTATTCTCCCAAGGTCACTCTTCCTGCTCCTGTCTCTGGCTCCTCCGATGTATTCTCTGTGAAGGAGATCCTCGCTTCTAAAGTTGTCCGAGGTAAAAGGTTTTATTTCATTGACTGGGAGAATTGTGGTCCTGAAGAGAGGTCCTGGGAGCCTGAGACCAATATTTTGGACAATGAGCTCATCCACAAATTCCTTGGTTCCATAAAGAGGGGGAGACCTAAGGGGGGGGGGTACTGTTACACCGAGCGCTCCGGGATCGATGCTCTGATTTCCCCGGCGAGGATGCGATCCGCGTGGCGGGACGTGCCTGCCTGTGGGTCACATCCCGTTCTGTTTAGCTGCCCAGTCCCCCGCCTGCTCAGTCCCGGTCCGCGCGGTCCCGCTCTCTAGGGTGCGCGTGCGCCGGGTCTCTCAGATTTAAAGGGCCAGAAAACCATTAAGTGGTGTCTGGCCCAATCAGTTCTAATCACTCCTACACTATATAAACCCACTTTTCCTTCCTGTCCTCGCCGGATCTTGTTGCCTTGTGCCAGTGAAAGCGTTTATTGTGAGCCTATTGCCTGTGTATCCAGACCCTTTGCCGTTGCCCCTGACTACGAACCGTTGCCGCCTGCCCTGACCTTCTGCTACGTCTGACCTTGCCTTGCCTTGTACTTGTGTACCGCCCTGTCTCAGCTGCCAGAGAGGTTGAGTCGCTATCGGGTGGAACGACCTGGGGGTTACCTGCCGCAACAAGTCCATCCTGCTTTGCGGCGGACTCTGGTGAATAACAGTAATCCCTTAGACTCCGTTCCCCTGGTACGGCCCACGTCATCACCTCTCTGGGACAGAGGATCCACTATCCGTGTCCTCCCCGCATACCAGTCTGGAGTCTGATATTAACTAAGGCTCCCAAGTCATTTTCCACGTCAGTCGTCCCAAGTGTTCTCCCATTTAATACATAATCCCAGCCCGGATTTTTCTTCCCCATGTGCATTACCTTACATTTATCAGTGTTGAACCTCATCTGCCACTTCCCAGCCCAAACTTCCAACCTATCCGGATCCATTTGTAACAGTGCACTGTCCTCTAGTGTTAACCGCTTTACGGAGTTTAGTGTCATCTGCAAAGATTGCTACTTTACAATTCAACCCCTCTGCAAGGTCATTAATGAATATATTAAATAGGACAGGACCCAAGACGGACCCCTGTGGTACCCCACTATTAACAGTCACCCAATCAGAATAAGTAGCATTAAAAACCACCCTCTGTTTCCTATCATTGAGCCAGTTACTTACCCCTTGCACACATTCTCCCCCAGCCCAAACCTTCTCATTTTATGCACCAACCTTTTATGTGGAACCGTATCAAATGTTTTGGAAAAATCCAGATATACGACATCCAGCGATTGCCCCTGGTCCAGTCTGGAGCTCACCTCCTCATAAAAGCTGATCAGGTTAGTTTGAAAGGATAGATCCCTCTTAAATCCATGCTGATACGGGGTCATATATTTATTTTTATCAAGATATTCCAAAATAGCATCTCTTAGGAAACCCTCAAACAATTTACATACAACCGAGATTAAACTGACAGGTCTATAATTCTTAGGGTCACCTTTTGACCCCTTCTTAAATATTGGCACCACATTTGCCATGCGCCAGTGCTGGGGAACAGTCCCTGTCACTATAGAGTCCCTGAATATTAAAAATAGGGGTCTGTCTATTACATTACTTAATTCCTTTAGATCACGGGAGTGAATGCCATCTGGACCTGGTGATTTGTCTATTTTGATTTTTTGTAGGCGGCACTGTACTTCTTCCTGGGTTAGACAGGTGACCTGTACTGGGGAGTTTACCTTATCACACTGTATTTCACCTGGCATTTCATTTTTCTCAGTGAATACAGTGGAGAAGAATTTGTTTAATATATTTGCTTTTTCCTGATCCCCGTTTATAATTTCTTCCTCATCATTTTTTAAAGGGCTTACACTTTGATTTTTGACCTTTTTGTTATTTATATAGTTAAAGAACATTTTGGGGTTAGTTTTACTCTCTTTGGCAATGAGTCTTTCTGTCTCTATTTTTGCGGCTTTTTTCTGTTTTTTTACATATTTTACATTATTCTCTATAGCTTTTTAATGCTTCTTCACTGCTGTCCTGTTTTAGTAATTAAAATGCTTTATTTTTGTCATTTATTGCCTTAACATTTTTATTCATCCATATTGGTTTTCTTTTATTTCTGACCCTTTTATTCCCATAAGGTATATACATCTAACAGTGAAAATGTAAGATATTTTTAAAAGTCTCCCATTTAGTGTCAGTATTGTTCTTTTTGAGGACATTATCCCATTTTATATTGTTAAGGGCTTCTCTGAGTTGATCGAACTTTGCCTTCCTAAAGTTCATTGTTTTTGTGGCCCCTCGAGAGATTCCCTTATTGAAGAACAAGTTATAATGTATTATATTATGATCACTATTTCCTAGGTGTCCATCTACTTGCACATTAATTACTCTGTCAGGTACGTTGGTTAATATTAAGTCTAATAGGGCGCCCCCACTGGTAGGGCCCTGCACCATTTGGGACAGATAATTGTCTTTAGTTATAGTCAGAAACCTGTTTCCTTTATGAGATTCACAGGTCTCAGTCTCCCAGTTTATATCAGGATAAAGTCCCCCATTATTATCACATCATTTTGATTTGCTGCCTTGTTTATTTGCCTCAATAATTGATCTTCTGCCTCTTCCATTATGTTTGGTTGCTGATAGCAAACCCCTATGAGAATTTTTTTGTTTTTATCTCCATATATTTCTACCCATAATGACTCCACATTATCGTTTCCCTCCCAAATATCCTCCAGCAGTGCGGCCTTCAAATTGGACTTTACATAAAGGCAGACTCCTCCCCCTTTCCGTTTTGTCCGATCCTTCCTGAATAGATTATAACCCTGTATGTTGACCGCCCAGTTACAGCTATCGTCCAACCAAGTCTCTGTTATGCCGACTATGTCATAATCCTCCTCAGAAATTTTCAACTCCAGTTCGTAAGTTTTATTGGACAGACTTCTGGCATTAGTCAACATGTACTTCAATGGTGTATGTTTTTTTTCCTATGATGCCTATCCTTATTAACTATTCTAACCCCTCCCTCTGCTCCACCCCCAGGTACATTATTAAGTCCCCCCTCTATCTACACTATCTTCCCCCTCTATGTTGTAGGTTCCCTCACCCCCAGTCCCTAGTTTAAACACTCCTCCACCCTTCTAGCCATCTTCTCCCCAAGCACAGCTGTACCCTCCCCATTGAGGTGCAGCCCGTCCCAACGGTAGAGCCGGTAACCGACAGCGAAGTCGGCCCAGTTGTCCATGATCCCAAACCCCTCCTTCCTACACCAGTTTCTGAGCCACTTGTTTACCTCCCTAATCTCCCGCTGCCTCTCTGGTGTGGCTCGTGGTACAGGTAATATTTCAGAAAATACTACCTTGGAGGTCCTTCCACCTACCTCTTACTTTGTCATTGATGCCAATATGTACCATGACTGCTGGGTCTTCTCCAGCCCCACCCAGCAACCTGTCAACCCGATCCGCGATGTGCCGAACTCGAGCGCCAGGAAGACAACACACTGTTCGGCGATCCCGGTCTTTGTGACAGATCGCCCTGTCTGTCCCCCTAATAATTGAGTCCCCCACTACCAGTACCGGTCTGGCCTGCCCTGCACTCCTCCCTCCCTCCTTACTGGAGCAGACACCCCCCTGGCGGTCAGAGGCAGAGTCCTGCTGCAGTACCGCTAGCTCTGAAATGGCATCCCCCTCATCTGCCAACCGGGCAAACTTGTTGGGGTGTGCCAGTTCAGGACTAGCCTCCCTGACATTTTGCCCTCTACCCAGTTTTCTAACTGTAACCCAGCTAACTGCCTGACTGTCCTGCACCTCTGTCCCACTATCCTCCCCCACCTCTACCCCAGATAGTACCTGCTCAGTGAGCAGGAGACTCCTCTCCGGGTTGTCAAAGCATCTCAGTGTTGCCAGTTGCTCCTCTAGATCCAGAATCTGGGCTTCCAAATGAACAACTCGCACACATCTCGCACAACAATATGCACCCTCAAACTGCTGTTCAAGGATTGCATACATTGTGCAAGATGCACACTGGACTGCCTTTTCCAACATGGAGGTCATACTAGATTTGGGGATAGCAAAAATTAACAGAAAAGAAAAAAAAAATCAAATATTTCAATTTAAACTTCCTGAATTTAAAGTCCCTTCATTTTAAGTCCCCTCACTTTTATACTCACTCACTTGTATACTTCACACTCTTGTATACAGACACACACTCGCTAGCTCAACAATCACTTAGTGTACTTGCTTTTATATTTACCACAGCCACAACCACCTCTCCTCCACTGCCTGGAAGTGAATCCAAATGGCCAGCTGGCTGCAAACAGCTGCAATTTATCAGCTGCTAATTATTTAGTTACTCCACCCTCTCTCCACCTGTAATCCTCCCAGACAGAGAAAGAGAGGGAAAAGAAAGAAAGAAAAAAACACAGAAATGCACTCAAAATGCTCACAATACTTTACAGTATACCCTTAATTTTAAGTCCCCTCACTTTTATACTCACTCACTTGTATACTTCACACTCTTGTGCCCCCCCTTTAATAATTCCCCTGTACCATAGCACCCGAGCAGCTCTCACCTTTCACACACGCTGCTCCGTTCTTGCAGTGTGAACCCTGGCGATGTGATGTTCGGGCACCGGCGCGATGGTGTGACGTCATGGCGCCGGCCTGCAGTGGATGGCATCCCCGCGGCTCACACTGCGTGAACGGAGCTACATGTGAGAAAGGTGAGAGAATGGTGGAGCGGGACAGCTGAAAGCTCCACCACGCTATAGGACAGCATTTTAGCCTCCCGTCCTGCTCCAGGCTCTCGCACTGCTGGCTCGGTCGGTCGACAGGGCTAGCTGCTGAAACGGGATAGGGGCAGGAGGACGGCTTGGCAGGACAAGCAACGGCTCTGCTCGGGGCCTCGAGCCAGCTCGTGGCCCCAAGCAATTGCTTGGTTTGCCTGTCCTGTAGCAACTAGACTGTTTGCAGAGAGAGGTTGATGAACGTGAAAATTTAAAATATTGCAAACTCTACTTACCACAATGTGATCAACAAACGGGCTGTGGGTGAGATTGCTTGACGCATCACTGTGTCCTGATAACGCAGGTGTGGACCAAGAATGTCCAGCAGCTTGTCTAGGGCCTCCATAGGCATCCTCACAAAGTTGTTACATTGTTACCGGTACGTCCTTGGTCCTTAAGGGGTTAAGGACCAAGCCCATTTTAACCTTAAGGACCAGGCCAATTTTATTTTTCGTTTTAGATTTTTCCTCCTCGCATTCTAAAATCTATAACTCCTTTATAGTTCCATCTACTGACCCATATAAGGGCTTGTTTTTGCGTGACCAATTGTACTTTGTAATAAAATCTCTCATTTTACCATAAAATGTACGGCGAACCCAAAAAACTTTTTTTAGGGAGGAAATTTAAATGAAAACCACAATTTTGCACATTTTGGAGGGTTTAGTTTTCACACTATACACTTTACGGTAAAAATTACATGTGATCTTTATTCTGTGGGTCAAAACAATAAAAATGATACCCATGGATAGATACTTTTATATTTTTGTACCGCTTAAAAAAAATCTAAAACTTTTTGTACAAAATCAGTAATCTAAAATCGCCCTATTTTGACCACCTATAACTTTTTCATATATCCATATATAGGGCGGTATGAGGGCTCATTTTTTGCGCAGTCATCTTTACTTTTTATCGATACCACATTTGCATATACAAAACTTTTAGATAATTTTTATACATTTTTTTTTTATAAAATGGGACAAAAAAGCTGCATTTTTTGACTTTTTTTTTCATTTTTTACGTTTACGCCATTCACTGTACATGCTAATTAACATTGTATTTGGATAGTACAGACATTTACACACACGGCGATACCAAATATGTTTATTAAAAAAATGTTCACGCTTTTTAGGGGTAAAATGGGAAAAACTGACAATTTTCATTTTTATTGGGGAAGGGGATTTTTCACTTTATTTTTACATTTTTCACCTTTTTTTTATTTACACTTTTTATGTCCCCATAGTGGACTATTTATAGAAATCCTTTGATTGCTAATACTGTTCAGTACTATGTATAGCACTGATCAGTATTATCGGTCATCTTCTGCTCTGGTCTGCTAGATCTTAGACCAGAGCAGAAGATCCCAGGAGACGGCCGTAGCCAGGTGAGGGGACCTCCGGCCGGCATGCTGGATGATCGGATCGCCGCGGCAGCGCTGCGGGCGATCTGATCATCCATTCAAAGTACCGCACTGCCGCAGATGCCATGATCTGTATTGATCACGGCATCTGAGGGGTTAATGGCGGTTAATGTACATCCTGGTGCGGGAAGTCCCGCCAAACCAGGATGTACATTTACGTCCATGGTCGTTAAGCGGTTAAATAATTCTTATGTTTATATGGCACCTGAGCCTTTAGATCGCCTAACAGGGCCTGGGTATGACTGCTACCTCTGTACCCCAGTGTTATGCATGGCAGAGCCCATTATGCCATGTCATTTTCTTCTGACTTTTGATGGCAACAGAGTAAGTATTTGCTGCGTTTGGTCCATGCCGGGTTTTTGCTGTGTCTGGTTTTAGGTCACATTCCAAACTGCTGACACTGTTACATGCTGTTAGGGCAAGGAGGCACAGGGTAAGTTTTATAGATATGTATATGCTTCCATAATGTAAAAAAAAAATGTGTTTTATTTTTTTTTGTGTGTAAAGTGTCAAAGAGGAGTCTCTGAAGTGTTCAGGGCTCCTATCCTCTCCTATCCCTGTCCCTGCTTGACTGAGAGACAGATCTTAGCACTCAAATCTTATTCTTTATCTGCAGGTATGACATTAGGAATCAGGGCTTGGCTTCCAGCGGACTTTCTATCAAGGATGGGGGGTGATGGATTTATACAAGATACCATGTGTCTCCTTGCTCTAACGGCTAACAGTGCCAACAGATTGAAACTTGAATTCTGTCTGTCTGTTTTGGCCTGTGATTTTGGCTGTAAAGTGGAGTCCCTAAAATGTTGAGGTCTGGAACGCCTCCTTGCCCCCTCTCCCATCCATATTCCTGCTAGATCAATAGAGAGGTCGTCCCTACAAATCTTATTTCTGTGACATTTGAAAACATGGCTCGGGTTCTAGCTGACTGTCAATCAAGGAGGGGGGAGGAGTTACAGATTTAGAAAAGGCACCATGTGTCTCCTTGCCCTCACCGCTAACAGTGTCAGCAGACTGGAACAGGAATTTTGTCTTTGTCTTGTCCAGTCTGTGTGTGTTTTGGCATATGATTTTGGGTGTAAAGTGTAAAGAGGAGTTCCTAAAAAGTTTTGGGGGCTGGAAGGCCTCCTCGGCCCTTCTCCCATCCCTATCCCTGCTTGTTTGAGAGACAGATCTTAGCCTTCAAAACTTATTCTTGCTCTGCAGGTGTGAGATTTGGAAACAGCGCTTGGCTTTCAGCTGACTGTCAATCAAAGATTGGGGGGTGGGGCGGGGGTGGTTGACAGATACATAAATGGTATCTCCTTGCCTGCCCTAACAGCAAACAGTGTCAGCAGATTGTAACATGAATTCTGTCTGTGTGTGTTTTGGGATATGCTTTTGGGTGTTTCTCTGGTGTTATGCACTTATGGTTTGTCAGAAATTTACTAAATCTATCCTCTCCTGTAAATCTATTTCATAAATCTTGTCCTGTTGTGTGTTTGATCTTGTACTTTATCTTTATCTACTACTTCCAATAGCCCCTGGCATCTGTTGTAGGTTGCCTTTTGTTGACGCTTCTAATATTTGTGCAACTGCTGATGTGTCTCATTCTGTGGTTCTACTGTAATTCATGGTGGTATCTGAGAAGTGGGAGCTATTGTTAGTACTCAGAAAAGGCAACTGTGAAAGATGAAGCCTGGCTGTGCAGTCTAGTGATCAGTGTGATTACACCTTGACATATATGCCCCTGACTTGGTTCACACTTATTTTGTTTACACTTGATTTGTCACCATTATCACTAATATTGTAGGGTCTGAAGCAGGGGCGTACCTAGAGCATTTGGCACCCGTGGCAGACAATTTGTTTGGCACCCCCCCCACATACACAAACACACATGCACCCCCCCCCCTTAATTACACCCCCTCCGCTCCCCCCAGGAGCGGACTGACAACACTCCCTGGACCAAAAAAAAGGCAAGGGCCCCTGCTAGGCCCTGCAACTCGTCAATCTTCTGCCACGCTCCTATTCCACCCAAATCCCACACACAATAAATTTTAATTTATATACCGTATTTATCGGCGTATAACACGCACCCCCATTTTAACAGGGAAATTTAAGTAAAAAAAAAAAAAATGTTAAATAAATGACTTGGACTAAATGCCACATCATCCCCCCAACTTCGTTTTCTTCTGCACCTGTTTGGTCCCGTCCCCTCCAGTGCCACATCATTCCTTCCCTTTTATCAGTCCCTGTGCCACATTTACCCCTCTCATCGCCACCCCCCATGTCTCATCATCTCCCCCCTTGTCTCATAATTTCCCCCTATCATAGACCACCACTAGCCATACAGACATTAAGCATTTAGTGCCTCCCTAATCATCATTTCCCCGTCTCATCATGTCCCCATCATTCCCCCCTCATCATCCCCCCACCCTGTCTCATCATCCCCCACCCTGTCTCATCATGTCCCCCATCATTCCCCCTCATCATCCCCCCACCCTGTCTCATCGTCCCCTACCCTGTCTCATCATGTCCCTCATCATTCCCCCTCATCATCCCCCACCCTGTCTCATCATGTCCCTCATCACTCCCCCCTCATCATCCCCCCACCCTGTCTCACCATGTCCCCCATCATTCCCCCTCATCCTCCCCCCACCCTGTCTCATCATGTCCCCCATCATTCCCCCTCATCATCCCCCCACCCTGTCTCATCATGTCCCTCATCATTCCCCCCTCATCATCCCCCCACCCTCTCTCATCATCCCCCCACCCTGCCTCGTCATCCCCCCTCATCATTTCCCCCTGTCTCATCCCCCATCATTCCCCCGTCTCATCATCCCCCCATCATTCCCCCCACTCATCATTTCCCCGTCTCATCATCCCCCCATCATGTTCCTCCTATGGCATCCAGTGGTCTTCAACCTGCGGACCTCCAGATGTTGCAAAACTACAACTCCCAGCATGCCCGGACAGCCAACTGCTGTCCGGGCATGCTGGGAGTTGTAGATTTGCAACATCTGGAGGTCCGCAGGTTGAAGACCACTCTTCCCCTTTCATTACTTGTCTGCGCTTCGGCTGTCTTGCGGGCTACTGGGTCAGTGAAGCAGATGAGTTACGTCCTCTCCCGGCTTCTCTGTGCAGCATCAGGGATGTCACTTTTCGGCGGCGACTACAGGAAATGAAAAGTGACGTTAGTGATGCCGCACAGAAAAGCCGGCAGAGGACATAACTCATCTGCATCACTGACCCCGCAAGACCCTCCACCTGACCTGACCTGCCGAAGCGCAGCCAGGTAAGGAAAATAAACAAAACTATAAAAAGCAGGAAAAGGGGGAATGATGAGGGAGGTTCTCCCGCACTATACACAGGTACTGGTGGATAGTGCGGGAGACGCTGATTAAAAGGTAGGGCAGATCCGCACAAGGTAGGGCTCATTTTAATCAGCGTCTCCCGCACTATCCACCACACCAGTACCTGTGGATAGTGTGGGAGAAAACAAGTGACAGAACGGGGAGGAGACGCCGCTGGTCACTGATTTAAAGTGGCCACGGCCGTGCTGTTAATACTTAACAAGCAGACGCTGCTGCGGCCGCTTTAAATCAGTGACCAGAAGACTTATCGGCGTATAATACATAGGCAGACTTTTTGCCTTAAATTTAAGTTTTAAAAGTGCGCGTTATATGACGATAAATATGGTATGTAAGAAACATTTTAACCACTTAAGGACCTAGGGTGTATGGATACGCCTTGACGTCCTGGTACTTAAGGACCCAGGGCGTATCCATACGCCCGTGGGAATTTCGGTCCCCGCAGCGCGCCGGGCGGGGACCGGGCCGGGGTGACTGCTGATATCAATCAGCAGGCACCCCGTGCAAATGCCCGGGAGGGGGGTCAGCAGACCCCCCCGTCGGCGATCCGCGCAAATCGCAAGTGAATTTACACTTGCGATTTGCGCCGATTCCGGGTCATACAGGTCTATTGTGACCCAAAATAGAAGGGGGATCGCGGTTGTCTAAGACACCCACAATCCCCCTGTAGGCATAGGAGTGAGGTGGCAGGGTTGCCACCCCTCCTATCCCTGCTATTGGTCTGCTATTGATCGTCAGATGCGACAACCAATAGCAGACCGGGGGCGGGAGGGGTTAACTTTCGTTATCCCCATCCTGCACACCCACAATAGGCGGGGCAGAACGGGAAACTAAAGGGGATCGGGCGCCGACGTCCACTTACCCGTCCGGAGGCTGCGGCGACGTTGATCGGCGGGCGGCGTCACGTGCGTCTGAAGAGGACGGCTGCCGGGATCCTACGGAAGCCGGTAAGTAGATCTGGAGGGCTACAGTCTGAGACCGTGGTCTCTAACTGTAGCCCTCCAGATGTTGCAAAACTACAACTCCCAGCATGCCTAGACAGCTGTTTGGGCATGCTGGAATATGTAGTTTTGCAACAGCCGGAGGGTTGCAGTTTGAGACCACTATACAGTGGTCTCTAAACTATATCCCTCCAGATGTTGCATAACTACAACTCCTAGCATGCCCACATAGCTGTTTGTTGTCTGGGCATGCTGGGAGTTGTAGTTTTGCAACATCTGGAGGTCCACAGTTTGGAGATCACTGTGCAGTGGTCTAAAAACTGTAGCTCTCCAGATGTTGCAAAACTGCAATTCCCAGCATGCCCAGAAAGCAAACAGATGTCTCGGCATGCTGGGAGTTGTAGTTGGGTACCTCCAGCTGTTGCATAACTACATCTCCAAGCATGCCCTTCGGTGATTAGTACATGCTGGGAGTTGTAGTTTTGCAACAGCTGGAGGCACACTGGTTGGAAAATATTGAGTTAGGTAACAGAACCTAACTGAAGGTTTTCCAACCAGTGTGCCTCCAGCTGTTGCAAAACTACAACTCCCAGCATGCACGGTCTGTCAGTACATGCTGGGAGTTGCAGTTTTGAAGCAGCTGGAGGTTTGCCTCCCCCCATGTGAACGTACAGGGTACATTCACATAGGCGGGTTTACAGTAAATTTCCTGCTTCAAGTTTGGGCTGCGGCAAATTTTTCGCCGCAGTGCAAACTCCTAGCGGGAAATTCACCGTAACCCGCCAGTGTGAATGTACCCTAAAAACACTACACTACACTAACACCTAATAAAGGGTAAAACACTACATATACACCCCTTACACTGTCCCCCCCCCCCCAATAAACAATTTAAAACGTCTTGTACGGCAGGGTTTCCAAAACGGAGCCTCCAGCTGTTGCAAAACAACAACTCCCAGCATTTCTGGACAGCCACTGACTGTCCAGGCATGCTGGGAGTTTAGCAACAGCTGAAGGCACCCTGTTTGGGAATCACTGGCGTAGAATACCACTATGTCCACCCCTATGCAATCCCTAATTTAGTCCTCAAATGCGCATGGTGCTCTCTTACTTCGGAGCCCTGTCGTATTTCAAGGAAACAGTTTAGGGCCACATATGGGGTATCTCCGTACTCGGGAGAAATTACACTACAAATTTTGGGGGGGCTTTTTTTCCTTTTACCGCTTTTGAAAAGGAAAAGTTGGGGGCTACACCAGCCTGTTAGTGTAAAAAAATAAAACATTTTACACTAACATGCTGGTGTTGCCCCATACTTTTTATTTCCACAAGCGGTGAAAGGAAAAAAAGACCCCCAAAATTTGTAACGCAATTTCTCCTGAGTACAGAAATACCCCAGATGTGGGCGTAAAATGCTCTGCGGGCACACAACAAGGCTCAGGAGTGAGAGCGCACCATGTACATTTGAAGCCTAAATTGGTGATTTGCACAGGAGTGGCTGATTTTACAGCGGTTCTGACAAACGCAAAAAAAAAAAAAATACCCACATGTGACCCCATTTTGGAAACTACACCCCTCACCGAACGTGACAAGGGGTATAGTGAGCCTGAACACCCCACAGGTGTTTGACGAATTTTCATTAAAGTTGGATGGGAAAATGAAAAAAATTATATTTTTTCACTAAAATGCTGGTGTTACCCTAAATTTTTCATTTTCACATCAGGAAAAAGGAAAAAAGCCCCCCCAAATTTGTAAACCCATCTCTTCTGAGTAAGAACATACCCCATATGTGAATTTAAAGTGCTCTGCGGGCGAACTACAATTCTCAGAAGAGAAGGAGTGCCATTGGGATTTTGTAGAGAAAATTTTCCGGAATTGAAGGCCACATGTGTTTACAAAGCCCCCATAGTGCCAGAACAATGGACCCCCGACACATGTGACCCCATTTTGGAAACGACACCCCTCACGTAATGTAATAAGGGGTACATTGAGAATTTACGCCCCACAGGTGTCTGACAGATTTTTGGAACAGTGGTCCGTAAAAATGAAAAATTAAATTTTTCATTTGCACAGCCCACTGTTCCAAAGATCTGTGGGGTGTAAATACTCACTGCACCCCTTATTAAATTCTGTGAGGAGTGTAGTTTCCAAAATGGGGTCACATGTGGGGGGTTCCACTGTTCTGGCACCACGGGTTCCACTGTTCATGGCCCCTGACTACCATTCCAAACAAATTCTCTTTCCAAAAGCTCAATGGCGCTCCTCCTCTTCTGAGCATTGTAGTTCGCCAACAGAGCATTTAACGTCCTAACATGGGGTATTTCCATACTCTGCATTTTAGAAAAAAAAAATTTTTCATTTACACATCCAACTTTAACGAAAAGTCGTCAAACACCTTTGGGGTGTTAAGGCTCAGTGGACCCCTTGTTACGTTCCTTGAGGGGTGTAGTTTCCAAAATAGTATGCCATGTGCGTATTTTTTGCTGTTCTGGCACCACAGGGGCTTCCTAAATGCGACATGCCCCCAAAAAAACATTTCAGCAAAAGTTGCTTTCAAAAAGCCAAATGTGAATCCTTCTCTTCTGAGCATTGTAGTTCGCCCGCAAAGCATTTTATGTCCTAACATGTGGTATTTCCTTACTCAGAAGAGATGGGGTTACAAATTTGGGGGGGGGGGGCATTTTCTCCCATTACCCTTTGTAAAAATTGTAAATTTGGGGGGAAAACTGCACTTTAGTGAGAATTTTTTTTTTCATTTACACATCCGACTTTAACGAAAAGTCATTAAACACCTGTGGAGTGTTAAGGCTAACTGGACCCCTTGTTACGTGCCTTGAGGGGTCTAGTTTCAAAAATGGTATGCCATGTTGGGGTTTTCTGCTGTTCTGGCACCATAGGGGCTTCCTAAATGTGACATGCCCCCCAAAAACCATTTCAGCAAAATTCCCTCTCCAAAATCCTATTGTCGCTCCTTCCCTTCTGAGCCCTCTGGTGCACCCGCCGAACACTTGATATACACATATGAGGTATTTCCTTACTCGAGAGAAATTGGGTTACAAATTTTGGGGGGATTTTTCATCTATTACCCCTTATAAAAATTCAAAAACTGGGTCTACAAGAACGTGCGAGTGTAAAAAATGAAGATTTTGAATTTTCTTCTTCACTTTGCTGCTATTCCTGTGAAACACCTAAAGGGTTAACACACTTACTGAATGTCATTTTGAATACTTTGAGGGGTGCAGTTTTTATAATGGGGTCATTTGTGGGATATTTCTCATATGAAGGCCCTTCAAATCCACTTCAAAACTGAACTGGTCCCTGAAAAATTCCGATTTTGAAAATTTTGTGAAAAATTGGAAAATTGCTGCTGAACTTTGAAGCCCTCTGATGTCTTCCAAAAGTAAAAACACGTCAATTTTATGATGCAAACATAAAGTAGACATATTGTATATGTGAATCAATGTATAATTTATTTGGAATATCCATCCTTAGAAGCAGTGAGCTTCAAAGTAAAAAAAAAATGCTAAATTTTCAATTTGTTCATCAAATTTTGGAATTTTTCACCAAGAAATGATGCAAGTATTTTACCACTTACATAAAGTAGAAGATGTCACGAAAAAACAATCTCGGAATCAGAATGAAAGGTAAAAGCATCCCAGAGTTATTAATGCTTGAAGTGACAGTGGTCAGATGTTCAAAAAATGGCCGGGTCCTTAAGGTATATTTGGGCTGGGTCCTTAAGGGGTTAAAGTAGGTAAATTTCAATGACCAATAATACTGGTATACAAGGAGTAAATATATACCACCACACAATAACTGAATAATACCGCCATACTGTACTGAATAAAACCACTATACACAGACCAGTATACTATAAAGAATCTGTATACAATATAAGTGATTATATACAGGACCATATGGCGGTAGATATCAGCTATACACAGGATGTGTACACCATATAAGCGATTACAATTACATTTTGGGTAGCCAGGTAACCCCCTCTTTCTCATAGATATATGCAGAGTTACACCCCCCTCTTTCCCATAGGTATATGCAGAGTTATAACCCCTCTCTTTCCCTTAGGTATATGCAGAGCTACGCTACACCCCCCCTCTTTCAAATAGGTATATGCAGAGTTACACCCCCCCCTCTTTCCCATAGGTATATTCAGAGCTACAACCCCCTCTTCCCCATAGGTATATGCAGAGCTACACCCCCCCTCTTCCCCATAGGTATATGCAGAGCTACACCCCCCCTTCCCCATAGGTATATGCAGAGCTACACCCCCCCTTCCCCATAGGTATATGCAGAACTACACCCCCCTTCCTCATAGATATATGCAGAGCTACCCCACCTTCCCCATAGGTATAAGCAGAGCTACTCCCCCCTCTCTCTCCCTTTCCCATAGGTATATACAGAGCACCCCCCTCTCCTTCCCTTTCCCATAGGTATATACAGAGCACCCCCCCTCTCTCTCCCTCCCTTTCCCATAGGTATATACAGAGCACCCCCTCTCCCATAGGTATATACAGAGCACCCCCTCTCCCTCCCTTTCCCATAGGTATATACAGAGCAACCCCCTCTCCCTCCCTTTCCCATAGGTATATACAGAGCACACCCCTCTCCCTGCCTTTCCCATAGGTATATACAGGGCACCCCCCCTCTCCCTCCCTTTCCCATAGGTATATACAGAGCACCCCCCCCACTCCCTCCCTTCCCCATAGGTATATACAGAGCACCCACCTTCCCCATAGGTATAGGCAGGGTTAATAAAATAAAAAAAGGATGCTCACCTGATATCCCACGCAGCGATCTCCTCAGCTGCAGGTCCCGCATCCTCTCCCCTCCACAGTACAAGCGCCGGATGAGTGACATCACCGGCGCCTGTACTGCGTGCTGCGTGGGGGCGGAGGTCACGTCTCCCCTGTGTAGCTGAAGATGCGGCTCACACAGAGGGGACGTCTTCTCCTGTATGTGCATGATACACGATACAGGAGAATGTAGGGCTGTCTGCTGGGGATCTGGGACGAGTGTCCCAGATCCTCAGTAGTTGCGGCGGCGGGTCAGTCCGACCCTGGCACCCCCCTTGAGAGTGGCACCCGGGGCGTGCCGCCCCCCGCCCCCCCCTTGGTACGCCACTGGTCTGAAGAGTGATTTTAATAGGAGTATTTTACTTTAATTTAATAAGAGAACATTAAGACCGTCAATATCTAATGGATGCGTGCCAACATCCGGCACACCCCACCAATCAGCTGTTTACTACAGCTGCATATCTGGCATATACACAATAAACAGGGCAGGAAGCAGACATACTCATATACTGTGTAGTGCAGTATTTCCCAATGTTTTTCGGCTCGGGGCACCCTTCCGAAATTTTTTTTCCTGGAGCACCCCTACCAAGGTTGAAGAAAAAAAAAAGGGAAAAATCGCCGCAGTACACAAAATGCACAATGTCTATTTATCTGTGGGTATGTAGATTAAAGTGCTGCTTTATACAGCAACTCACAAATGAAATCTTCTCTAATCAGCGTTGTTCCCTTTTCTTCTCCATCTGGCCCAGCCATCATGACAATTTCTTCCAGCGACAATTCTTCACCATTAAACCTGCAAAATAAACATATTTGGCTCTGCACTTTTTTACGTGGGTGACAGAGGGGTGTAGAGTCGTGTACATGGGTTACATAGAGGTGCACATGGGTGACAGATGGGTGTAGAAGAGCGTACATGGGTGACAGAAGGGCGTAGGGGGTGACAGGGGTGTACATGGGTGGCCGAGGGGTGTGGAAGAGTGTACATGGGGGACAGAGGGGTGTAGAAGAGTGTACATGGGTGGCAGAGGGGTGTGGAAGAGTGTACATGTGTGTCAGAGGGGTGTGGAAGAGTGTACATGGGTGGCAGAGGGGTGTGGAAGAGTGTACATGGGTGGCAGAGGGGTATGGAAGAGTGTACATGGGTGGCAGAGGGTTGTAGAAGAGTGTACATGGGTGGCAAAGGGGTGTACATGGGTGATAGATGGGTGTACATGGGTGGCAGAGGGGGGTAGGGGGTGACAAAGGGGTCTACATGGGTGACAGATGGGTGTAGAAGAGTGTACATGGGTGGCAGAGGGGGGTAGAGGCATGTGCATGAGTGACGGGTGTACATGGGTGACAGGGGTGTAGTAGAGGGTACATGGGTGACAGAGGGTTGTAGAGGAGTGTACATGGGTAACAGAGGGTTGTAGAGGAGTGTACATGGGTGGCAGAGGGAGTATAGAAGAGTGTACATGGGTGCCAGGGGGGTGTAGGGGGTGACAGAGGGGTGTAGAGGAGTGTACATGGGTAACAGAGGGTTGTAGAGGAGTGTACATGGGTGGCAGAGGGAGTATAGAAGAGTGTACATGGGTGCCAGGGGGGTGTAGGGGGTGACAGAGGGGTGTAGAGGAGTGTAAATGGGTGGCAGGGGGGTGTAGAGGAGTGTACATGGTGGTAGAGGGGTGTAGAGGAGTGTACATGGGTGGCAGAGGGGTGTAGAGGAGTGTACATGGGTGGCAGAGGGATGTAGACGAGTGTACATGGGTGACAGATGGGTGTAGAAGAATGTACATGGGTGGCAGAGGGGTGTAGAGGCATGTGCATGGGTGACAGAGGGGTGTACATGGGTGTAGAAGAGTGTACATGGGTGACAGAGGGGGTGTACATGGGTGACAGAGGATTGTAGAGTAGTGTACATGGGTGGCAGAGGGGGAATAAAAGAGTGTACATGGGTGGCAGGGGGGTGTAGGGGGTGACAGGTGTGTAGAAGAGTGTACATGGGTGACAGGGGGTGACAGAGGGGTGTACATGGGTGTAGAAGAGTGTACATGGGTGACCGAGGGGGTGTACATGGGTTGTAGAGTAGTGTACATGGGTGGCAGAGGGGGTATAGAAGAGTGTACATGGGTGGCAGATGGATGTAGAGGAGTGTACATGGGTGGCAGAGGGGCAGTGGCGTTGCTAGGGTTGGTGTCACCCGGTGCGGTAGAAAATGGTGTCACACCAACATGCTGGGAGTTGTAGTTTTGCAACAGCTGGAGGCACCCTGGTTGGGAAACACTGACATAGATAGATAGGGAATATATATAGACCAGGGGTACTCACCTATTTTTAGTGAGGGTCCGCTTATCCAGGTCTGCCTTCCGGTAAAGGTCCAAGCTGTATGCTAAGGCTTGGTGCACACCTAGCGGCCTCAGTGCCATGAAGGCAATAGCAAACTAACAACTGAAGTGTGGAGGATGTATGACCTGAATACTGCTGCACATTGTAACCTCTGACTATAATACTGCCACACACTGTACCCACTGAATATAATACTGCCACACACTTTACCCACTGAATATAATACTGCCACACACTGTATCCCTGAAAATAATATTGCCACACACTGTACCCACTGAATATAATACTGCCACACACTGTATCCCTGAATATAATATTGCCACACACTGTACCCACTGAATATACTACTTCCTCACACTGTACCCTCTGAATATAATACTGCCACACACTGTATCCCTGAATATAATATTGCCAGACACTGTGCCTCTGGTATATTACTGCCACACACTGTACCCCTGAATATAATACTGCCACACACTGTACCCCTAAATATAATACTGCCATACACTGGGCCCCTGAATATAATATTGCCACACACTGTGCCTCTGGTATATTACTGCCACACACTGTACCCCTGAATATAATACTGCCACACACTGTATCCCTGAATATAATACTACCACATACTGTGCCCTGAATATAAAACTGCCACCCACTGTGCCCCTGGTATATTACTGCTACCCACTGTGCCCCTTAAAATAATACTGCCATCCACTGTGCCCCTGAAAATAATTCTGCCACACACTGGGCCCCTGTTATATTACTGCCACACACTATTCCCCTGCATCATTACTTGCAGATGCTATGCTCTAACGCTGACTAATGTACCTCTGTGTCTCTTAAAACAATAAAATGAAGCCACTGTGCCTATAGAATGAATGACTCCACTGTGACCCCAGAATTAATGATGCCAGTAACCACAGAATTAATTATGCCACTGTGACCACAGAATTAATTATGCCACTGTGACCACAGAATTAATGATGCCACTGTACCCACAGAATTAATGATGCCACTGTACCCACAGAATTAATGATGCCACTGTGACCACAGAATTAATGATGCCACTGTACCCACAGAATTAATGATGCCACTGTGCCTCCAGAAGTAATGATGCCACTGTGCCTACAGAATTAAGGATGCCACTGTGCCTACAGAATTAAGGATGCCACTGTGTCCCACAAAATTAAGGATGCCACTGTGACCACAGAATTTATGATGCCACTGTGCCCACAGTATTTATGTCACTGTGCCTACATAATTAAGGATGCCACTGTGCCCACAGAATTAAGGATGCCACTGTGACCACAGAATTAATGATGCCATTGTACCCACAGAAATGATGATGCCACTGTGCCTCCAGAAGTAATGATGCCACTGTGCCTACAGAATTAAGGATGCCACTGTGCCTACAGAATTAAGGATGCCACTGTGTCCCACAAAATTAAGGATGCCACTGTGACCACAGAATTTATGATGCCACTGTGCCCACAGTATTTATGTCACTGTGCCTACATAATTAAGGATGCCACTGTGCCCACAGAATTAAGGATGCCACTGTGTTCCACAAAATTAATGATGCCACTGTACCCACAGAATTAATGATGCCACTGTGCCCACAGAATTAATGCCACTGTGCCCCCATATGAACTTTGCCACGGTAACTCTCCATCTGTTATCAACTACAACTCCCATCATGTACAGACAAAAGGTCCTCATGGTGGCTGTAGTTCTACAATAACTGGAGAGTCACAGATGGGGGAACACAAATTTTTACCTGAGAGCTTAGGCTCGCCGTCCCAGGTCCTGCACTTCTCCGCTGCTCTGGCCTCTTCTAGTCAGGCCTGGCCAGAGCAGATGATGCAGGCAGCTAATCGTGCTGCCTGCATCATAGGAGAAGCGCCGGGCAGGGACACATCGCTCCCTTGCTCCAAGCTGCGGCTATTCATTTGTATTGGCGTCTTAAAGACACCACTACAAATGAAAAAGGGGAGATCCAGCGGATGGTCCGAATGACTGGCGGACGCAGTTCGGATCTGGACCGTGGTCTGCCAGTTGATTACCCCTGATATAGGACATAGATCAATGTTTCCTAACCAGGGTGACTCCAGCTGTTGCAAAACTACAAAACTTAGCATGCTGGGAGTTGTAGTTTTGAACAGCTGGAGGCACCCTGTTAAGGAAACACTGATCTATGTCCTATCTCAGTGTTTCCCAACCAGAGAGCCTCCAGCTGTTACAAAACTACAACTCCCAGCATGCATGGACAGCATTGTAGCTTTGCTTTGGAGACACCTTGGTTGGGAAACACTTATTTATGTCAGTGTTTCCCAACCCTCCAGCTGTTGCAAAACTACAACTCCCAGCATGCTAGGAGTTGTAGTATTGCAACAGCTGGGGGCATCCCTGGTGAGAAAGCGGTGGGGGGGGGGGGGGTGAGCAGGGATCGTGCTGGGAAGGGGGGAGGGATGATGCTGGAAAAGGGTGGGCATGGATGGTGGGGGGTAGTTTACCTTACCTGCCTTCCTGCTTGCTGGGGTCATGTGATGTTTTGGTGTCACATGACCCAAGCAGAGCAGTAGAAAGCTGCCAATCAGGGGGAAGAGAAGCAGAGTAAGTGCCCGATAACTCCACAGACTCACTGTGTGCACGCTTGCGCTGCACTGCAGACTGAGTACAGTATACAAAAATAGCTTGTGACAGGGATGAACGCTAGGACAGGGTGTCACCCCACCAGAGGGTGTCACCCGGTGCGGCCCGCACCCCATGCACCGCCCTAACAACGCCACTGCAGAGGGGTGTAGAGGAGTGTACATGGGTGGCAGAGGGGTGTAGAGGAGTGTACATAGGTGGCAGAGGGGTGTAGAAGAGTGTACATGGGTGACAGAGGGGTGTAGAGGAGTGTACATGGGTGGCAGAGGGGTGTAGAGGAGTGTACATGGGTGACAGAGGGGTGTAGAGGAGTGTACATGGGTGGCAGAGGGGTGTAGAGGAGTGTACATAGGTGGCAGAGGGGTGTAGAGGAGTGTACATGGGTGACAGAAGGGTGTAGAGGAGTGTACATGGGTGGCAGAGGGGTGTAGAGGAGTGTACATGGGTGACAGGGGGGTGAAGAGGAGTGTACATGGGTGGCAGAGGGGTGTAGAGGAGTATACATGGGTGACAGAGGGGTGTAGAGGAGTGTACATGGGTGACAGAGGGGTGTAGAGGAGTGTACATGGGTGGCAGAGGGGTGTAGAGGAGTGTACATGTGTGGCAGAGGGGTGTAGAGGAGTGTACATGGGTGGCAGAGGGGTGTAGAGGAGTGTACATGGGTGACAGATGGGTGTAGAAGAGTGTACATGGGTGACAGGCAGGGCCGGACTGGGGATAAAAACCAGCCCTGGAAAAAGTTGCATACCAGCCCCATATTGCGTAATTTTTCAAGCTCATGGCATATCGTAATTATATACTTGTTCATAAAAGGGGAAAGCATTCATTTTAAAACACATACATGAACACGAATATGAACTTTGCACTTCAATAGCTCTATTGTAGACCAGCTTTTCCCAACCAGGGTGCCTCCAGCAGTTGCAAAACTACAAGTCTCAGCATGTCCAGACAGCTTTTGGCTGCCCGGGCATGCTGGAAAATGTAGTTTTGCAACAGCTGGAGGCACCCTGGTTGGGAAACACTACAGTAGACCATTATCCCATGCAACTGGGTCAGAACTAAGAATAATCCAAAAACGTTTACTTCAAAGAATAGAAGACAATAATAATAATAATAATCTCTTACTTTGTATAAGTTATTCAACATACACCAAACCAGCAGATGATAAATAGACCATAGACCACACTCCAGTATAACCAACAACAGCTCTATACAAGGTTCAAATAATTCTACCACCCTATGACTAAACATTATCCCCACATAGTAACAGGATAATATTACCATACAAATACTGAATAAACCACTTTACACAGAAATTAGTGCCTCAGCTCTACACAGGCTCTACAGACCATATAAGAGATTACATACAGTTACATCAGGTGACGTCTTCTCTGATTGGTGTCAATCAATTTCCTTTTCTTATCCATCCGGCCCAGACCGTCATAACTATTTCTTCTGGGTAGAAAAGTGGGTTGGGGGGAAGAGTAGGTAGCCCCCCCCCCCCCCTTTAGGCAGTTGGTCACTCAAGGGGGTAGACAGGTCCCTTTACATTGTTTCCCCCATCACACAGGTAAAGCCCACAGTGGGTAGGTAGGGAACACCCCTATAAGATAGGACACCCAAGTAGATCGATAATGTCCCTAGTAGGTGATGCCTCCAGGTAGGTAATATCCCCAGTAGGTAGTAGTTGATGCCTCCAGGTAGGTCGTATTTATTGCCCCCAGTAAGCATGTAGTAGGTAGTGCCCCCAGTAGGTATGTAGAAGGTAATGTCCCCAGTAGGTAGTGCCCCCAGATAGGTAATGCCCCCATTAGGTAAGGGTGGGTTCACACTACGTTTTGTCCCATACGGGAGCGCATACGTCAGGAGGGAGCTAAAAGCTCGCGCTCCCGTATGTAACCGTATGCGCTCCCGTATGCCATTCACTTCAATGAGCCGACCGGAGTGAAACGTTCGGTCCGGTCGGCTCATTTTTGCGCCGTATGCGCTTTTACAACCGGACCTAAAACCGTGGTTGACCACGGTTTTAGGTCCGGTTGTAAAAGCGCATACGGCGCAAAAATGAGCCGACCGGACCGAACGTTTCACTCCGGTCGGCTCATTGAAGTGAATGGCATACGGGAGCGCATACGGTTACATACGGGAGCGCGAGCTTTTAGCTCCCTCCTGCCGTATGCGCTCCCGTATGGGACAAAACGTAGTGTGAACCCACCCTAACATATCCAGTTGATAGTGCTCCTCAGGTAGATACTGCACCTAGTTGATAGTACCATCAGTAGGAAGTTCCCCCAGGTAATACACCAAGTAGATACTGTCTCCAGTATATAGTAGGCAACCCTGTAGTTGCTGCCTCTGTGCTGATATTAAAGGACCTGCACAGTGGCGTTGCTAGGGTAGGTGTCACCCGGTGCGGTAGAAAATGGTGTCACCCCCATACCTACCCCTTCCCCCAGTAAGTTTTTAGCCTGTTGTGACAGACACCACTGTTGTAGCGCATTGTGAGAAATTCCAGTATAATAATCAGATATACCAGTTGCCACAGAATGGGAAAGTGTTAAAGAAGTTTTCACCATTTAAATATACAGCTCCCAGAATTACTTAAAGGGGTATTCCACTGGAAAACATTTACTTTTATATCAACTGGTGCCAGAAAGTTAATCAGATTTTTTAATTACTTCTATCTAAAATCTTAATCCTTACAGTATTTATAAGCTGGTGTATGCTCCACAGGAAGTTGCGTAGTTCTTTCCAGTCTGACCACAGTGCTATTTGCTGACACCTCTGTCCATGTCAGGAACTGTCCAGAGCAGGACAGGTTTGCTATGGGGATTTGCTCCTACTATGGACAGTTCTTGACATGGACAGAGGTGTCAGCACAGAGCACTGTGGTCAGACAGAAAATAAATTAAAAAAGAAAATAACTTCCTGTGAATCGCTTATACAGCAGCTAATAAGTACTGGAAGGATTAAGATTTTTAAATAGATGTAATTTACAAATCTGTTTAACTTTGTAGCACCAGTTGATTAAAAAATGTTTTTTCCAATAGAGTACCCCTTTATGCAGTGGTGGGGTTATTCTGGGAGTTGTAGTTTCACTGACCTAACTGTAGAACTGACAAGCGACTACAGCTCTGATAGGACATAGTGAGGAGAATGTACAATGATATCAGTGACTACAGGTGACGTCTTCTCTATAGTCTTTCCTTATCATTTTTTTTTTTTTTGTAATTTAACACTTTATTGTAATAGTAAAATTTCCAGAACTACAGTATACAATTCAGATATACATAGCAGCACCAGTCAAAAAGACCATATAACCACTTATACTTGTTTACATCTAAAAAGTATACCAATTCATTATTATCAAATATTTGATCCAATTGTTTTATACCCTTACTATCCCAAAAACTTGACTCACAATCCACAAGTTCTTTAAATTTATTGTTACCCCACAAAGGTGTAAACCCAAAACTATTTTCTATATGTAATTCTTCCTTTAATTTTTCCCATACTCTTCTAAATTTGTGCAATAACAACGTGCCATTTAGACCATTCTCATCGTAATCATCTAGTTCCAACACCTCATATATGTTATCTTTCTTCTTATCCACTACAATCTTTTCCAAATATCTAGAATCCCTCCAATTTACGACTCGTGCTAACTGCGCACCCAAAATGAAATGAAAAAATTGGGCATCCCCAGCCCACCCCTCTCTCCAGGGGCCATAAAATATCTGTACTTCAAACAAACCCTTTTCCTTCCCCATAGAAGTCTACCCAGTATCACTTCAATCCTCCGGTATCACCCCTTACCGATCCACATTGGCGATGCGCTAAGAAAGAACAGGATCTGTGGGAGGACCACCATTTTACTATTGCCATCCTTTCTGACATCGAGAAGGGCATTTTAATCCACACTTCCACTCTCTTCTCTAAACTATTTAATAGGGGGCGTATATTATTACTCACAAACTTATCATTTGTGGCTGCTATTTTCACTCCCAAATATGGGAAACATTCAGTTTTCTTCAGCACGGACAATCTTCCTACCTCCAGGGGGAGCATATTAGATTTACTCCAATTTATCTCCAACCCCGATAGAGGGGCAAATACATCAAACATTTTCATAATCTGGTGTATTTTTTCTTGTGGGTTAGTTACAAAAAGGAGAATATCATCTGCAAATAGTAAAATCTTATTTCTTTCTCCGTTTACTCCAAATCCCTCGTAAACATTGCTATCTCTTATACAAGCTGCTAGGGGTTCCATATAAATAAAAAATGGGAGAGGGGGCACCCCTGTCTTGTTCCTCTACTTAATTTGAATGGGTAAGAGGGAATTCCATCCACCACTACACTCGCCTCCGGATTAGTGCACAGTAACTGAATATAACTCAATAATCCCGGGCCCACCCCCACCCTCCTCAGCACTTCCCAAAGGTATCCCCACTCCACCCTATCAAAGGCTTTAGTTGCATTCAATGACAGGATGGAGCGGGGGCCCCGAGCACCACTCTGGATTGCCTCATACACCTGGTGGATATTGTCGTGGACCGTTCTTCCCGACCTAAACCCCCCTTTGTCTCTCCCCACCACTACTTCCACCACTTTATCTAATCTCCTTGCCAATACCTTCGCTATTATTTTTATATCTGTATTGAGCAAGGAGATGGGGCGATATGAACCCAAATCCAAAGGATCTTTATCTTTCTTCCTAATAAGTCTGATGTTAGCCTCACACATCGACTTAGGGAGAACACCCCCCCCCCCCCCCTCCAGGATTCATTAATAGTACCCAGCAGTTTTGGAAGTAGCAGGGTTGAATATGTCCTGTATATCTGGAAAGGAATACCATCGGACCCAGGGGATGTATTCCCTTGAATTGATGCCAATGCTTCCTCCAATTCCTGGAGGGAGATTGGGTCTTCCAAAGAATCCCTGATGTCCTCTGTTAGACTTGGAATATTAATTCCTCCCAGAAATTCCACTACCTCAGCCCTATTAGTGTTACTACTTGTATAGAGATTGGAGAAAAAGGAGCTAACCATTTGAGCTATTTCTTCTCTTTCTGTAGTTATGCTGCCATCAGCCCTCCTCAAAGCCACAATGCCACATTCCTCACCTTGGTTCATAAGTAATCTTGACAATGTCTTATTTGGTTTCCCTTTCTCAAAAAAATTAAATTGTCCACTAAAAAACAGTTTATTTTGTGCTTTTTTAAGTAGATATTCTTTATATTCATCTTGAGCTGCCTTCAGTTCTAACAGCTGTTCTCCTCCAATAGCCCCATCTATCCCTGCTTCTAATTGTGCCACTTTGCTGTTCAGTAATGATTCTTTCCGGGCAAATTCCTTTCTCTTTTTATTAATTCGCCCTATATATAGGCCCCTCAAGTACGCCTTCATGGCATCCCATACTATCTGAGGGCTCGCTGAATTATGGTTAATCTCCCAGAATGCTTCTATTTCCTGTCTAAACCAATCCTGATCTCCCACCAATTCTATCCAGTGGGGGTTGAGCCGGAAGCCCACTCTCTTCCCACCTATTGCCTTACCTCCAATTTCCACCGCCACTGGGCAGTGGTCCGATAGGGTTTTAGCTCTATACTGCACCCTGCTGGTCCAGATCATCGCGTTCGTATCGCACAAACATAAGTCAATACGAGAGGCAGTATTATATGAAGTACTAAAACATGAGTACTGTCTTACTCCTGGGTTTAGTTTCCGCCACCCATCAACCCAATTCATCTCTCCACAGTATCTCGCCAATGCTGTTTCCCTCCCCCCTACATTCCTACCTAATTTGAATCTATCCATACTAGGGTCCATTACGTTATTCATATCTCCGATTACCCATAATGCCTCGTGTATTTTCCTTTCGCTGTAACTCACAAGGTCCCTCAAAACATCCATTCTAAAAGGTGGAGGAATATAGACAAAGGCCAAAATAATAGCCCTATTTTCCCACATTCCATAAAGAAAAATATATCGACCATACTTGTCTACCTTTGCATCTATTGTTTCGAATGGTATCTTCCTATGAACATATACTGATACTCCCACGGAATGCGAAGACAGTCTGGAGTGGTATTCTTCTTTAGCCCACCTCCTTTGTAGTATCTTCTCATCTCTTGACCTATGGGTCTCGATTAAGCATATGATCGCAGGGAGGCACCTCCGAATATAATCAAAGATTGCACACTTTTTTATTTTATCAGACATACCTCGCACATTCCAAACTAGCAACTTAAAAGAAGACATGTTAACCTAACAGAGAAGAAAAAAAAAAAAAAAAGGTCTCTCTCCTTCCCTCCGCCATCCCTCCCCCTTCCCACTCCCTTCCTCCCATCCCACCCAACCCCCCACACCCCCCCAACCCCCCACACCCCCCCTCTCCCCCATCCCCATGATGCGCCGTATTTTTACTGTGCATCCCTATCCTAGTGACACCCCACAGGCCCCCCCCATCCCCCCCCAGACGTAGATTTTAATACTCGACTAATACTTCCGAACCCTAATGCCACAATAATCTTGTACTACATGCCTTTTTTATCCATCCAATCTGAAACTTCCTGTGAGGTTCCAAGTATAGTTACCTTTCCCTTATGCTCTACACGGAGTCTCGTTGGAAACAAAAGAGAGAAGGGCACCCCCACATTTTTTAAACGCCTTTTTACCTCCCGAAAGGATGCCCTTTTCTTCTGAGTCTCCCAGGAGAAATCCGGGTATGCAAAAATGTTTTGCCCATTGTACAGTAGGTCCCTCACTTCTCTTGCCCTCCTAAGGATCATATCCCTATCCTGGGATGTATATAATTTGATTAGGATTGTCCTAGGGGGGCCCCCCGGGGGGGGGGGGTATCCGCCTTGGAACCCGGTGAGCTCGTTCAATCCCAAACATTGGGGTAAAATGCCCTTCACCTATCACATCCTTCAACCATCCACTGCAGAACTGGATAATAGAGTCCCCCCCCTCCGCCCCTTCAGGGAACCCCACCATCCTTATGTTGCAACGTCTAGATCTATCTTCGAGGTCAGTGAGCTTATCTTTAATGGTTATCTTATCCTTTTTCAAATTATTAACCTCCTCTTCCAGAACATTGATCCTTTTTTCTGTTTTTGGGGCTTCTTCCTCTAGTCTGGAGATCCTATCTCTCATCTTAGTCATATTGTGTCTTATCAGTGATACCTCAGTAGATACCACACCCAGTTGTTTGTTTATCTCTTCAATTGCACAATTAGATTTTTTTACCCCTCCCAAAATCTCCTCCAAAAGCTGAGTTCCCATGGGGGGCCCGGTCTGTCTATCCTCAATTTCCTCCACCTCCAGAACCGAGTACCTAGAGCCTGTTTTACTAGGGGTGAGATCTTTCTGGGTAATAGTTTTGATACCCACAGCTGGAGACTTCCATATTTTATCCAATTTACCCATTGCCCCCTTATCTTTCTGTGGCGAGCTACCCCCTGATCTTCTGGGGTTCACCTTAGGGGCCATTTTCCCCGCTTTATCGCTTTAACCTTATAAGGTATATGTAACACCACCCAGGTGCCACCTATTATTTTAAGGAATATAAACCATAGGCCCCTCCCACTCAATAATTTGCATCCAATGATTTACAACATACAAAGGTGGGAATCCGTGGCCCCTATCGGTTCAGGGATACGCTCCAGGCAGGAGATGTCACAGCCTGATCTATCAGTATCCACCACCAGATATAACACAGTGATTTATAACTAAGAACTCATTAGGATATTCAAACTCCCCTTCATAGACAGTCCAGCCTCCCCCTAAAGTCACTGATCTTATAAGCCCTCTGTTGGATCCAGGGCAAAAAGTCCGCTTTCATGGAGGAAGGGGTCTACTGATGTCCAATTATTCAAATTAATCCAAAAGTCCAGAGTTCTCCTATATATGGGAGAGAGAGAGGGAGGGATAAGTCTTCAGGAGACGTCGGTTTAGCAGTAGGATAGGCCATAGTTATGTCTGCATGGCCATGGTTATATTACCCCTCGAACCTTAGAGTCCATATGAATTTCATTATGGGCAGCACTATCTTCATGTCTGGAAGAAGTGCCCAGGAGAAGGAGGGAAGACTCCAATCACACGACCCGCAGTAGATTTCATTTCCCAAGACCCCTGTTATCCAATAGGGCTTGGCCTAAGTAGGACAGGATTGAGGCACCGCTACTGCTATAGTTGGAGATATTTTAGCTCCCTTCACATGCTTAACCACATATACCCCACAGGAGGGATCAATTACCAAGGTGCATATCTGCCTCCTACATGCATTTATCAAAGCTCAGTGGCTGCACCACAACTACCAACCACCAAAGGGAGGAGAAGGAGGGCTTGATCATATATGTTACCACGACTTTGACTCACCAAGTCGCTAGAGGGAGTAACCAGGCAGAGTATCAAGAGTCCAATGTTGTCTATTTCACATGGGACCGGTACTGGGGGCTGCTGCTGTTCATATTATTGCAGAGTTTTTGATGACTGATTTAACCTATTAAAGGAGATCAATAAGTAAATTTAATAACAGTCTCTCCCCGGACTGGGCTCCTCTGTCCAAGGAGGCAACCAACTTGAGTGTCCTGCCACCCCAAAGAGGAGGGGAATAACTCACCAGCTTAGAGGCTGCCAAACTATTTAACAATGTGGCATCGGATCTTTTTCTTTATATTTTTCTCCTTTCCACAAAGAGAGGAACTGGCCCAGCCTAAGAGAGTCCCATCACGGAGCAGCAGGATCCCACATGTGCGCCTCTCCACCCCAACACCGCCACACAATACTGCGAGGCAGGAGCTGCAATATATGGGCTTCCGGAACAGACCCGGCACTCCACGCTTGTATTGGCTGCACAGTCCACACCTCCCTCTCTCTCACCTTCACAACGTCGCCTCTTCCCATGCCACACGTGGGGAGAGCAAACATCCGCCATGCCGCATCCGCCTCCAGTGGGACAGCAACATACCATCGCCTCAAATGGAGGTCATCGCGCGAGTCGGCAGCCATCTGCGCCTCACTCCTCCATCCTTCCACGGGACGTCCCTGAGAACAGGGCTCCTAGCTCATGCTAGTCATCCGGGCATGAGCACATTCGCAGCGGTATTCCCCCACCAGCATCCCGGCATCAGTATCGGCATCACGACATCCCGTGGTTCACCTCGCCTCCACGTCCCGAGGGCTCAGGGGCTGGGGGCGGAGCCCCGGAGCGCGCGGCCCTAGCTCATGCCGTTGTCACTTCCTGACACATGTCTGATAGTCTTTCCTTATCTAATTCAGATGGTACATACCGCCAGGAATTGTTCCAGCTAAAACTTCTGTCTGTAGAATGTGACGCCCAGACGTCTCCTCACTGTCAGCGCATTCTCATCCTCTATATGAAAACAATTATTATTATAAACCTGCCAGACACTGTATCCTCTAAATATAATACTACTATACACTATACTCTTTGATTATAAACCTTCCATACACCATACCCACTGAATATAATACTACCACACACTGTACATTCTGAATATAATACCAACACATACTGTACACTCTGAATATAATACTTAGAGATGAGCGAACTACAGTAAATTCAACTCGTCACAAACTTCTCGGTTCGGCAGTTGATGCCTTTTCCTGCATAAATTAGTTCAGCTTTCAGGTGCTCCCGTGGGCTGGAAAAGGTGGATACAGTCTTAGGAGACTCTTTCCTAGGAATGTATTCACCTTTTCCAGCACACCGGAGCACCTGAAGGCTGAACTAATTTACACAGGATAAGTCATCAACTGCCGAGCCGAAAAGTTCGTGACGAATCAAATTTACTGTAAGTTCGCTCTTCTCTAATAATACTACCACAAACTGCCCCTCTGAATATAATACTACCACAAACTGCGCCCTCTGAATATAATACTATCACAAACTGCGCCCTCTGAAGGTAACGTTGCCATACAGTGCACCCTCTGAATATAATACCACAACCTACTACTGGGGGGGTGTTGCTGGAGGAGGATGAGGGTGCTACTGGCCATCCCCCCTAGCAGTATCACCCCCCTCATCCATCGGCAGGATCATCCTCCTGGCAGGAGCACCGCCATCATCCACCATCAGGATCTGCTGATGGAGGTGCTGCTGGGGGGGGGGTGTTGCTGGTGGATAATGAGGGTGCTACTGCAAGGGGGGGAGCATTAGGTAGGCAGCAGTTCCCCCCTATTAGGTAGGCAGCAGTTCCCCCACATTAGGTAGTTACATAGTAGGTAGCAGTTTCCCCACATTAGGTAGCATCTTTTCCCCACATTAGGCATAGATTCCCCACATTTGGTACCAGTTCCCCCACATTAGGTAGGTAACAGTTACCCCACATTAGGTAGCACAGATTCCCCACATTAGGTAGCACAGATTCCCCACATTAGGTAGCACAGATTCCCCACATTAGGTAGCAATTTCCCCACATTAGGTAGCATAGACTCCCCACATTCGGTAACACAGATTCCCCACATAAGGTAGCATAGACTCCCCACATTAGGTAGCATAGACTTCGCACATTTGTTAGTAGTTTCCCCACATTAGGCCGCAGGTTCCCTTGCAGGTTCCCCACAATAGGTCAAAGTCTCCCCACATTAGATCGCTGGTTCACCCCCCCCCCCCCGACACAAAAAACACATACAACACAGAGAGACACACACAAAAACACACACACACAGTCAGAGAGACACACACTCACAGACAGACACACACAGAGTCACAGTCACACACACACACAGACTCACATACACACACAGTCACATACACACACAGTCACATACACACAGTCACATACACACAGTCACACACATACACAGTCACACACACAGAGTCACACACACAAACATAGATAGAGACAGACAGAGAGACAAACACACACACTCACCCATCCAGCGCAGCGCTCCTTCTCACCGGGCGCCCTGCGAGTAACGTAACTGACGTCCTCCTGCGTGGCCATGCGGTGTGACGTCAGGCCGGCGCAGACGTGGGAGCGGAGACCGGGCACAGTGCTGGTGAAGGTGAGGGGGGTGTGATGACGGACGGGCGCAAAGTGCAGGTGAAAGGGGGGGGGGGTTGCTGACGGACAGGCGCACCGCACACACAGCGCAGATGAAGGGGGGGGGGGGGTGCTGACGGATGGGAGGCCGGTCGGGCACAGATGGGGGGTGTCGGTGTAGCTGGGGAGGGGGGATGGGTGCTGCGGAGCATCTTGGTGTCACCCCATTAGGTTGGTGTCACCCGGTGCGGGCCACACCCCCCGCACCCGGTTCGCAACGCCACTGGAGCTATTGAAGTGCAAAGTTCATATTCGTGTTTATTTATGTGTTTTAAAATGAATGCTTTCCCCTTTTATAAAAAAAAGTATATAATTACGATATGCCATGAGCTTGAAAAATTACGCAATATGGGGCTGGTATGCAACTTTTTCCAGGGCTGGTTTTTATCCCCAGTCCGGCCCTGCCTGTCACCCATGTACACTCTTCTACACCCATCTGTCACCCATGTACACTCCTCTACACCCCTCTGCCACCCATGTACACTCCTCTACACCCCTCTGTCACCCATGTACACTCCTCTACACCCCTCTGCCACCCATGTACACTCTTCTACACCCATCTGTCACCCATGTACACTCCTCTACACCCCTCTGCCACCCATGTACACTCCTCTACACCCCTCTGCCACCTATGTACACTCCTCTACACCCCTCTGTCACCCATGTACACTCCTCTACACCCCTCTGCCACCCATGTACACTCCTCTACACCCCTCTGCCACCCATGTACACTCCTCTACACCCCTCTGTCACCCATGTACACTCCTCTACACCCCTCTGCCACCCATGTACACTCCTCTACACCCCTCTGTCATCCATGTACACTCCTCTACACCCCTCTGCCACCCATGTACACTCCTCTACACCCCTCTGCCACCCATGTACACTCCTCTACACCCCTCTGCAGTGGCATTGTTAGGGGGGTGCAAGGGGTGCGGGCCGCACCGGGTAACACCCTCTGGTGGGGTGACACCCTGTCCCAGCGTTCATCCCTGCCACAAGCTATTTTTGTATACTGTACTCAGTCTGCAGTGCAGAGCAAGCGTGCACACAGTGAGTCTGTGGAGTTATCGGGCACTTACTCGGCTTCTCTTTCCCCTGATTGGCAGCTTTCTACTGCTCTGCTTGGGTCATGTGACACCAAAACATCACATGACCCCAGCAAGCAGGAAGTTCCTGGAGGATACAGGAGCCCAGCAGTGTTCCAAGGCAGGTAAGGTAAACTACCCCCCACCATCCATGCCCACCCTTTTCCAGCATCATCCCTCCCCCTTCCCAGCACAATCCCTGCTCACCCCCCCCCCACCCCTTTCTCACCAGGGGTGCCCCCAGCTGTTGCAATACTACAACTCCTAGCATGCTGGGAGTTGTAGTTTTGCAACAGCTGGAGGGTTGGGAAACACTGACATAAATAAGTGTTTCCCAACCAAGGTGTCGCCAAAGCAAAGCTACAATGCTGTCCATGCATGCTGGGAGTTGTAGTTTTGTAACAGCTGGAGGAACTCTAATTGGGAAACACTGAGATAGGACATAGATCAGTGTTTCCTTAACAGGGTGCCTCCAGCTGTTCAAAACTACAACTCCCAGCATGCTAGGTTTTGTAGTTTTGCAACAGCTGGAGTCAGCCTGGTTAAGAAACATTGATCTATGTCCTATATCAGGGGTAATCAACTGGCAGACCACGGTCCAGATCCGAACTGCGTCCGCCAGTCATTCGGACCATCTGCTGGATCTCCCCTTATTCATTTGTAGAGGTGTCTTTAAGATGCCAATACAAATGAATAGCCGTGGCTTGGAGCAAGGGAGCGATGTGTCCCTGCCCGGCGCTTCTCCTATGATGCAGGCAGCACGATTAGCTGCCTGCATCATCTGCTCTGGCCAGGCCTGACTAGAAGAGGCCAGAGCAGTGGAGCAGTGCAGGACCTGGGACGGCGAGCCTAAGCTCTCACGTAAAAATTTGTGTTCCCCCATCTGTGACTCTCCAGTTATTGTAGAACTACAGCCACCATGATGACCTTTTGTCTGTGCATGATGGGAGTTGTAGTTTACAACAGATGGAGAGTTACAGTGGCAAAGTTCATATACCATTAGCCCCAATAACTTAAATAACAACGTTAGACCCAATAACGCAAAAAATCCCATTAGCCCCAATAACTTAAATAGTACAATTAGCCCTTATAACTCAAAAAATAACATTAACCCCAATAACTCTAAAAATCCCATTAGTGAGACTATATGTGTAAAACTTAATGGAAATGTAAAGTGTATGTTCACAAATGCCAGAAGCCTAGCAAATAAAATGGGGGATCTTGAGGCCTTGATACTGGAGGAACATATTGATATAGTTGGGGTCACTGAGACATGGCTGGACTCCTCGCATGACTGGGCTGTTAATCTGCAGGGGTTTACATTGTTTCGCAAGGATAGAATGAACAGAAAAGGTGGTGGAGTCTGTCTGTATGTAAGAAGTGGTATGAAAGTCAGTGTGAACGATGCCATAGTGTGTGATGATTCTGAGGATGTGGAATCACTGTGGGTAGAATTACAAAAGGAGGGAAATATTGAAAAAATTGTATTTGGTGTAATCTACAGACCCCCTAATATCACTGAAGAGATAGAAGGTCAGCTGTATAAACAAATAGAGAGGGCCGCCCGGGCAGGTACAGTGGTAATAATGGGAGTGTTACGCCGAGCGCTCCGGGTCCCCGCTCCTCCCCGGAGCGCTCGCTACATCCTCGCAATTGCAGCGCCCCGGTCAGACCCGCTGACCGGGTGCGCTGCGATACCTCTCCCAGCCGGGATGCGATTCGCGATGCGGGAGGCGCCCACTCGCGATGCGCATCCCGGCTCCCGTACCTGACTCGCTCTCCGTCGGTCTTGTCCCGGCGCGCGCGGCCCCGCTCCCTAGGGCGCGCGCGCGCCGGGTCTCTGCAATTTAAAGGGCCACTGCGCCACTGATTGGCGCAGTTAGCCTAATTAGTGTGTTCACCTGTGCACTCCCTATTTATACCTCACTTCCCCTGCACTCCCTCGCCGGATCTTGTTGCCATCGTGCCAGTGAAAGCATTTCCTTGTGTGTTCCTAGCCTGTGTTCCAGACCTCCTGCCGTTGCCCCTGACTACGATCCTTGCTGCCTGCCCCGACCTTCTGCTACGTCCGACCTTGCTCTTGTCTACTCCCTTGTACCGCGCCTATCTTCAGCAGTCAGAGAGGTTGAGCCGTTGCTGGTGGATACGACCTGGTTGCTACCGCCGCTGCAAGACCATCCCGCTTTGCGGCGGGCTCTGGTGAATACCAGTAGCAACTTAGAACCGGTCCACCAGCACGGTCCACGCCAATGCCTCTCTGGCACAGAGGATCCACCACCTGCCAGCCGAATCGTGACAGTAGATCCGGCCATGGATCCCGCTGAAGTCCCACTGCCAGTTGTCGCCGACCTCACCACGGTGGTCGCCCAGCAGTCGCAACAGATAGCGCAACAAGGCCACCAGCTGTCTCAACTGACCGTGATGCTACAGCAGCTACTACCACAGCTTCAGCAATCATCTCCTCCGCCAGCTCCTGCACCTCCTCCGCAGCGAGTGGCCGCTTCCGGCCTACGATTATCCTTGCCGGATAAATTTGATGGGGACTCTAAGTTTTGCCGTGGCTTTCTTTCGCAATGTTCCCTGCACTTGGAGATGATGTCGGACCAGTTTCCTACTGAAAAGTCTAAGGTGGCTTTCGTAGTCAGCCTTCTGTCTGGGAAAGCTCTGTCATGGGCCACACCGCTCTGGGACCGCAATGACCCCGTCACTGCCTCTGTACACTCCTTCTTCACGGAGATTCGAAGTGTCTTTGAGGAACCTGCCCGAGCCTCTTCTGCTGAGACTGCCCTGCTGAACCTGGTCCAGGGTAATTCTTCTGTTGGCGAGTACGCCATCCAATTCCGTACTCTTGCCTCCGAATTATCCTGGAATAATGAGGCCCTCTGCGCGACCTTTAAAAAAGGCCTATCCAGCAACATTAAAGATGGTCTGGCCGCACGAGAAATTCCTGCTAACCTGCATGAACTTATTCATCTGGCCACCCGCATTGACATGCGTTTTTCCGAAAGGCGTCAGGAGCTCCGCCAGGATATGGACTTTGTTCGCTCAAGGCTTTTTTTCTCCCCGGCTCCTCTCTCCTCTGGTCCTCTGCAATCCGTTCCTGTGCCTCCCGCCGTGGAGGCTATGCAAGTTGACCGGTCTCGCTTGACACCTCAAGAGAGGACACGACGCCGCATGGAGAATCTGTGCCTGTACTGTGCCGGTACCGAACACTTCCTGAAGGATTGTCCTATCCGTCCTCCCCGCCTGGAAAGACGTACGCTGACTCCGCACAAAGGTGAGGCAGTTCTTGATGTCAACTCTGCTTCTCCACGCCTTACTGTGCCTGTGCGAATATCTTCCTCTACCTTCTCCTTCTCTGCTATGGCCTTCTTGGATTCCGGATCTGCAGGAAATTTTATTTTGGCCTCTCTCATCAACAGGTTCAACATCCCAGAGACCAGTCTCGCCAGACCCCTCTACATCAATTGTGTTAACAATGAAAGATTGGACTGTACCGTGCGTTACCGCACGGAACCTCTCCTAATGTGCATCGGACCTCATCACGAAAAAATTGAGTTTTTGGTCCTCTCCAACTGCACTTCCGAAATTCTTCTTGGATTACCGTGGCTTCAACGCCATTCCCCAACCCTTGATTGGTCCACAGGAGAAATCAAGAGCTGGGGTACCTCTTGTTTCAAGGACTGTCTTAAACCGGTTCCCTGTACTCCCTGCCGTGACCCTGTGGTTCCCCCTGTAACCGGTCTTCCTAAGGCTTATATGGACTATGCTGACGTGTTTTGCAAAAAGCAAGCTGAGACTTTACCTCCTCACAGGCCTTATGACTGTCCTATTGACCTCCTCCCGGGTACTACTCCACCCCGGGGCAGAATTTATCCTCTGTCTGCTCCAGAGACTCTTGCTATGTCTGAATACATCCAGGAAAATTTAAAAAAGGGGTTTATCCGCAAATCCTCCTCTCCTGCCGGAGCTGGATTTTTCTTTGTGTCCAAAAAAGATGGCTCCCTACGTCCTTGCATTGATTACCGTGGACTTAATAAAATCACGGTAAAGAACCGCTACCCCCTACCTCTTATCTCAGAACTCTTTGATCGCCTTCAAGGTGCCCACATCTTTACCAAACTGCACTTAAGAGGTGCTTATAATCTCATCCGCATCAGGGAGGGGGACGAATGGAAGACTGCATTTAACACCAGAGATGGACACTTTGAGTATCTGGTCATGCCCTTTGGCCTGTGCAACGCCCCTGCCGTCTTCCAAGACTTTGTTAATGAAATTTTTCGTGATCTCTTATATTCCTGTGTTGTGGTTTATCTGGACGATATTCTGATTTTTTCTGCCAACTTAGAAGAACACCGCCAACATGTCCGCATGGTTCTTCAGAGACTTCGAGACAATCAACTTTATGCCAAAATGGAGAAATGTCTGTTTGAATGCCAATCTCTTCCTTTCCTAGGATACTTGGTCTCTGGCCAGGGATTACAAATGGACCCAGACAAACTCTCTGCCGTCTTAGATTGGCCACGCCCCTCCGGACTCCGTGCTATCCAACGTTTTTTGGGGTTCGCCAATTATTACAGACAATTTATTCCACACTTTTCCACTATTGTGGCTCCTATCGTGGCTTTAACCAAGAAAAATGCCAATCCCAAGTCCTGGTCTCCCCAAGCGGAAGACGCATTTAAACGTCTCAAGTCTGCCTTTTCTTCTGCTCCCGTGCTCTCCAGACCTGACCCATCTAAACCCTTCCTATTGGAGGTAGATGCCTCCTCAGTGGGAGCTGGAGCTGTCCTTCTACAAAAAAATCCTTCCGGGCATGCTGTTACTTGTGTTTTTTTTTCTAGGACCTTCTCTCCGGCGGAGAGGAACTACTCCATCGGGGATCGAGAATTACTGGCCATTAAATTGGCGCTTGAGGAATGGAGGCATCTGCTGGAGGGATCAAAATTTCCTGTTATCATATACACCGATCACAAGAATCTCTCCTATCTCCAGTCTGCCCAACGGCTGAACCCTCGCCAGGCCAGGTGGTCGTTGTTCTTTGCCCGTTTTAACTTTGAAATTCACTTTCGCCCTGCCGACAAGAACATTAGGGCCGATGCCCTCTCTCGTTCCTCGGATGCCTCGGAAGTAGAGGTCTCTCCGCAACACATCATTCCTCCTGACTGTCTGATCTCCACTTCTCCAGCCTCCATCAGGCAAACTCCTCCAGGGAAGACCTTCGTTTCTCCACGCCAACGTCTCGGGATTCTCAAATGGGGACACTCCTCCCACCTCGCAGGCCATGCGGGCATCAAAAAATCCTTGCAACTCATCTCTCGTTTCTATTGGTGGCCGACTCTGGAGACGGATGTTGTTGATTTTGTGCGGGCCTGTACTGTCTGTGCCCGGGATAAGACTCCTCGCCAGAAACCTGCTGGTCTCCTTCATCCTCTGCCTGTCCCCGAACAGCCTTGGTCACTGATTGGTATGGACTTTATTACAGACTTACCCCCATCCCGTGGCAACACCGTTGTTTGGGTGGTCGTTGATCGATTTTCCAAGATGGCACATTTTATTCCTCTTCCTGGTCTTCCTTCAGCGCCTCAGTTGGCAAAACAATTTTTTGTACACATTTTTCGTCTTCACGGTTTGCCCACGCAGATCATCTCGGATAGAGGCGTCCAATTCGTGTCTAAATTCTGGAGGGCCCTCTGTAAACAGCTCAAGATTAAATTAAACTTCTCTTCTTCTTATCATCCCCAATCCAATGGGCAAGTAGAAAGAATTAACCAGGTCCTGGGTGACTATTTACGGCATTTTGTTTCCTCCCGCCAGGATGACTGGGCAGATCTTCTACCATGGGCCGAATTCTCATACAACTTCAGAGTCTCAGAATCTTCTGCTAAGTCCCCATTTTTCGTGGTGTATGGCCGTCACCCTCTTCCCCCCTCCCTACTCCCTTGCCCTCTGGTTTGCCCGCTGTGGATGAAGTGACTCGTGATCTTTCCACCATATGGAAAGAGACCCAAAATTCTCTTTTACAGGCTTCATCCCGCATGAAAAGGTTTGCCGATAAGAAAAGAAGAACTCCCCCCATTTTTGCGCCCGGAGACAAGGTATGGCTCTCCGCTAAATATGTCCGCTTTCGTGTCCCCAGTTACAAACTGGGACCACGCTATCTTGGTCCTTTCAAAGTCTTGTGCCAGATTAATCCTGTCTCTTACAAACTCCTTCTTCCTCCTTCTCTCCGTATTCCCAATGCCTTCCATGTCTCTCTCCTTAAACCACTCATCATTAACCGCTTCTCTCCCAAACTTGTTTCTCCCACTCCTGTTTCCGGCTCTTCTGACGTCTTCTCCGTGAAGGAGATTCTGGCCTCCAAAACGGTCAGAGGGAAAAAATTCTTCTTGGTGGACTGGGAAGGCTGTGGTCCAGAAGAGAGATCCTGGGAACCTGAGGACAACATCCTAGACAAAAGTCTTGTCCTCAGGTTCTCAGGCTCCAAGAAGAGGGGGAGACCCAAGGGGGGGGGGGTACTGTTACGCCGAGCGCTCCGGGTCCCCGCTCCTCCCCGGAGCGCTCGCTACATCCTCGCAATTGCAGCGCCCCGGTCAGACCCGCTGACCGGGTGCGCTGCGATACCTCTCCCAGCCGGGATGCGATTCGCGATGCGGGAGGCGCCCGCTCGCGATGCGCATCCCGGCTCCCGTACCTGACTCGCTCTCCGTCGGTCTTGTCCCGGCGCGCGCGGCCCCTCTCCCTAGGGCGCGCGCGCGCCGGGTCTCTGCAATTTAAAGGGCCACTGCGCCACTGATTGGCGCAGTTAGCCTAATTAGTGTGTTCACCTGTGCACTCCCTATTTATACCTCACTTACCCTGCACTCCCTCGCCGGATCTTGTTGCCATCGTGCCAGTGAAAGCGTTTCCTTGTGTGTTCCTAGCCTGTGTTCCAGACCTCCTGCCGTTGCCCCTGACTACGATCCTTGCTGCCTGCCCCGACCTTCTGCTACGTCCGACCTTGCTCTTGTCTACTCCCTTGTACCGCGCCTATCTTCAGCAGTCAGAGAGGTTGAGCCGTTGCTGGTGGATACGACCTGGTTGCTACCGCCGCTGCAAGACCATCCCGCTTTGCGGCGGGCTCTGGTGAATACCAGTAGCAACTTAGAACCGGTCCACCAGCACGGTCCACACCAATCCCTCTCTGGCACAGAGGATCCACAACCTGCCAGCCGAATCGTGACAGGGAGATTTTAACTATCCAGATATAGATTGGGGCCGGGGGCTGGCTAAAACTACAAACGGGAGAAAATTCCTAAATTTATTGCAGGATAATTTTATGGGCCAGTTTGTGGAGGACCCAACAAGAAGTGATGCCTTGTTGGATCTGATCATTTCCAACAACGCAGAGCTGGTTGGTAATTTAACTGTGCGGGAAAACCTTGGTAATAGCGACCACAATATAGTTACTTTTGACTTAAAATGTAGAAAACAAAGACAGACGGGGAAGGCAAAAACATATACCGTATTTATCGGTGTATACCACGCACCGGCCTATAACACGCACCCTCATTTTACCAAGGATATTTGGGTAAAAAAAGATTTTTACCCAAATATCCATGGTAAAATGAGGGTGCGTGTGTGCGCGTGTATACCCCGATATACCCCCAGGAAAGGCACGGGGAGAGAGGCCGTTGCTGCCCGCTTCTCTCCCCCTGCCTTTCCTGGGGTCTAGAGCCCTGCTGCCGGCCCTTCTCTCCCCCTAGCTATCGGCGCCGCTGCCCGTTCTGTCCCCCTGACTATCGGTGCCGATGCCCCATTGCCGGCGCTCATAGCCAGGGGGAGAGAAGCGGCGCCAACAGCCAGGGGGAGAGAAGGGGCAGCGGCACCCATTGCCGGTGCCGCTGCCCCGTTGCCTCCCCCCATCCCCGGTGGCATAATTACCTGGGTCGGGTCCGCGCTGCTGCAGGCCTCCGGCGTGCGTCCCCTGTGTCGTTGCTATGCGCTGCACGGCGTGGCGCATTACGTCAGTGCGCCGCGCCGTGCATAGCAACGACGCAGGGGACGCACGCCGGAGACCTGCAGCAGCGCGGACCCGACCCAGGTAATTATGCCATCGGGGATGGGGGGAGGCAACGGGGAAGCGGCGCCGACAATGGGTGCCGCTGCCCCTTCTCTCCCCCTGGCTGTCGGCGCCGCTTCTCTCCCCCTGGCTATCGGCGCCGGCAGTGGGGCGCCGGCACCGATAGTCAGGGGGACAGAACGGGCAGCGGCGCCAATAGCTAGGGGGAGAGAAGGGTCGGCAGCAGGGCTCTAGACCCCAGGAAAGGCAGAGGGAGAGAAGCGGGCAGCGACGGCCTCTCTCCCCCTGCCTTTCCTGGGGGTGTATCGGCGTATAACACGCACATAGACTTTAGGCTAAACATTTTAGCCTAAAAAGTGCGTGTTATACGCCGATAAATACGGTAACTTTAAAAAGGCAAATTTCCCTGGGCTGAGATCTACACTACAGGGCATAGACTGGGGGGAGGTGTTCTCAAATACTGATACAGAAGGTAAATGGGACATCTTTAAATCAACTCTAAATAACTATACAGCTAAATATATACCAAAGGGGAACAAATATATACGATTAAAACTAAATCCTACATGGCTGACAAATGATGTTAAAAGAGCAATAAACAAGAAAAAAATAGCCTTCAAAAAATTCAAATCTGATGGGTCAGCTATAACATTTAAACAGTACAAGGAGCTTAATAAAATCTGTAAAAATGTAATAAAAACAGCAAAAATTCAAAATGAGAGACAGGTGGCCAAAGAAAGCAAAACTAATCCTAAATATTTTTTTAGATGTATAAATGCAAAAAATACAAGGACAGAGCATGTAGGACCCCTTAATAATGATAATGGGAAGGTTGTCACAGGCGATCAAGAGAAAGCGGAGCTACTGAATGGGTTCTTTAGTTCTGTATACACTATGGATAAAGGAGCTGACATTGGACAGGTCAGTGCTGGTTACACATCATGTAATGTACTGAACTGGCTTAACCCTTTCATGACCCAGCCCATTTTCACCTTCAGGACCTGGGCATTTTTTGAAAATCTGACCACTGTCACTTTAAACATTAATAACTCTGGAATGCTTTTACTTATCATTCTGATTCCGAGACTGTTTTTTCGTGACATATTCTACTTTATGTTATTGGTAAAATTTCACTGATATTTGCATCCTTTCTTGGTAAAAAATCTAAAAATTTCATGAAAATTTTGAAAATTTTGAATTTTGAAGTCTCTGCTTGAAAGGAAAATGGATATTCCAAATAAATTACATATTGATTCACATATACAATATGTCTACTTTATGTATGCATAAAAAAAATTGACAAGTTTTTACTTTTGAAAGACACCAGAGGGCTTCAAAGTTCCGCAGCAATTTTCCAATTTTTCTCAAGATTTTCAAAATCGTAATTTTTCAGGGGCCAGTTCAGGTTTGAAGTGGATTTTAAGGGTCTTCATATTAGAAATACCCCATAAATTACCCCATTATAAAAACTGCACCCCCCAAAGTATTCAAAATGACATTCAGTAAGTGTTTTAACCTTTAGGTGTTTCACAGGAATAGCAGCAAAATGAAGGAGAAAATTCTAAATCTTCATTTTTTACACTCGCATTTTCTTGTAGACCCAATTTTTGAATTTTTACAAGGGGTAAAAGGAGAGAAATCACCCTAAAATTTGTAACCCAATTTCTCTCGAGTAAGGAAATACCTCATATGCGTATGTAAAGTGTTCGGCGGGCGCAGTAGAGGGCTCAGAAGGGAAGGAGAGTGAGATGGGATTTTGGAGAGTGAGTTTTTCTGAAAGGGTTTTTGGGGGGCATGTCCCATTTAGGAAGCCCCTATGGTGCCAGAACAGTGGACCCCCCCACATGTGACCCCATTTTGGAAACTACACCCCTCATGGAATTTAATAAGGGGTGCAGTAAGCATTTACACCCCACTGGCGTTTGACAGATATTTGAAACAGTGGACTGTGCAAATCAAAAATTTTATTTTTCATTTTCACAGACCACTGTTCCAAAAATCTGTCATACACCAGTGGGGTGTAAATGCTCACTGCACCCCTTATTACATTCCTTGAGGGGTGTAGTTTCCAAAATGGGGTCACATATGGATATTTATTGTTTTGCGTTTGTCAGAACTGCTGTAACAATCAGCCACCCCTGTGCAAATCGCCTCAAATGTACATGGTGCACTCTCCCTTCTGGGCCTTGTTGTGCGCCCCCAGAGCACTTTGCGCCCACATATGGGGTATCTCCGTACTCGGGACAAATTGCATTACAAATTTAGAGGGCCTTTTTTCCCTTTTACCTCTTGTGAAAATGAAAAGTATAGGGCAACACCAGCATGTTAGTGTAAAAAATTTATTTTTTTACACTAACATGCTGGTGTAGACCCCAACTTCACCTTTTCATAAGGGGTTAAAGAAGAAAAAGCCCCCCAAAATGTGTAAGGCAATTTCTCCTGAGTGCGGCGATACCCCATATGTGTCCCAAAACTGTTGCCCTGAAATACGACAGGGCTCCAAAGTGAGAGAGCGCCATGCGCATTTGAGGCCTGAATTAGGGATTTGCATAGGGGTATTCTATGCCAATGATTCCCAAACAGGGTGCCTCCAGCTGTTGCAAAACTCCCAGCATGCCTGGACAGTCAATGGCAGTCCGGCAATACTGGGAGTTATTATTTTGCAACAGCTGGAGGCTCCGTTTTGGAAACAGTAGCGTACCAGACGTTTTTCATTTTTTTGGGGAGGGGGGGCTGTGTAGGGGTATGTGTATATGTAGTGTTTTTTACTTTTTATTTTAGGTTAGTGTCAGTGTAGTGTAGTGTTTTTAGGGTACAGTCACATGGGCAGAGGTTCACAGCAAGTTTCCCGCTGGAAGTTTGAGCTGCAGCGCAAAATTTGCACCATCTCAAACTTGCAGCACTCACTGTAAACCTCCGCCCATGTGAGTGTACCCTGTACATTCACATTGGGGGGAGGGGGCAAACATCCAGCTGGAGGAACACTGGTTTGGAAACACTAAGTTAAGTAATAAACTTTCAAGTGTTTTGCAACCAAACTTACTGTTTCCAAACCAGTGTGCCTCCAGCTGTTGCAAAACTACAACTCCCAGCATGCATGGTCTGTCAGTGCATGCTGGGAGTTATAGTTTTGCAACATCTGGAGGTCCACAGTTTGGAGACCACTGTATAATGGTCTCCATTCTGTGCTCTTCCAGATGTTAGAGAACTACAACTCCCAGCATGCCTGGACAGACTGAGCATGCTGAGATTTGTAGTTTTGCAACATCTGGAAGAGCACAGATTGGAGACCATTATACAGTGGTCTCCAAACTGAGGACCTCCAGATGTTGCAAAACTACAACTCCCAGCATGCCCAGAAAGCCAAAGGCTGTCTGGGCATGCTGGGAGTTGCAGTTTGGAAACTCCCAGAGGCAGCAGTGAGATCGCTTTACGGCGATCTCACTGCTGCCAATGAAGATGCCGCACTGCTGCCGGAAACTCACCTCCGGGACGCAGCGCCGCCGGGACCGCTTGGAGGACGCCGCTCGCGCCGGGACCGCTCGGGACGCCGCATGGACGGGTAAGTGACGCCAGGGGACGGGTCAGGGACACTTAGCAGAGTGGTGTGTGTCCCGATCCCCGTGATCGGAACTAACACACCGTGCTGCTAAGTATTCTGATAGCGAAAAGCTGCTATCAGCTAGTCAGATTTGGTAGCCACCATCTTACCGGGCGCTGCGGGATGCCGCGAGTAGCGGCAAAAATGTTCATGACGTACCTGTATGTCATGGGTCGGGAACACCTTGCCACCCATGACGTACAGGTATGTCATAGGTCGGGAAGGGGTTAATGTAGAGATGGTACAAGGTAAGTTAAGTAAAGTAAATGTAAGCAAATCTCCAGGGCCGGATGGACTACACCCAAGAGTTCTTAGAGAGATAAGTTCAGTAATATCTGTACCCTTGTTCATGATATTTAGAGATTCTCTGGTGTCTGGTATTGTGCCAAGGGACTGGCGCAAGGCTAATGTGGTACCAATCTTCAAGAAGGGCTCTAGGTCTTCGCCAGGCAAATATAGACCGGTAAGTCTAACGTGCATTGTGGGTAAATTGTTTGAAGGACTTATAAGGGACTACATACAGGAATACATAGGGGATAATTGTATTATAAGTGATAGCCAGCATGGGTTTACTAAGGATAGAAGTTGTCAAACCAATCTAATTTGCTTTTATGAAGAGGTGAGTAGAAGCCTTGACAGAGGAATGGCTGTGGATATAGTGTTTCTGGATTTTGCCAAAGCGTCTGACAGGTAAGTTAAGGTCCTTGGGCTTGGAAACTTTAGTTTGTAACTGGATTGAACACTGGCTCATGGATCTTACCCAGAGAGTGGTGGTCAATGATTCGTACTCTGATTGGTCCCCGGTAATTAGTGGTGTACCCCAAGGTTCAGTACTGGGCCCGCTATTGTTTAATATATTTATCAATGAAATATAGGATGGCATTAACAGCTATGTTTCTATCTTTGCAGATGACACCAAGCTTTGTAGCACGGTACAGTCTATAGAGGATGTGCATAAGTTACAAGATGACTTGGATAGACTAAGTGTCTGGGCATCCACTTGGCAAATGAGGTTCAATGTGGATAAATGTAAAGTTATGCATCTGGGTACTAATAACCTGCATGCGTCTTAGGGGGGATTAAACTGGCAGAGTCACTGGTAGAGAAGGATCTGGGTGTACTTGTAGATCACAGACTACAGAATAGCATGCAATGTCAGGCTGCTGCTTCCAAGGCCGGCAGGATATTGTCATGTATAAAAAGAGGCATGGACTCAAGGGACAGGGACATAATACTCCCCCTTTATAAAGCATTGGTACGGCCTCACCTGGAATATGGTGTTCAGTTTTGGTCGCCTGTTCATAAAAGGGACACTGCGAAGTTGGAAAGGGTGCAGAGACGCACGACTAAACTAATATGGGGCATGGAACATCTTAGCTATGAGGAGCGATTAAAGGAGTTACAATTGTTTAGTCTTGAGAAGAGACGTTCAATCCCTTAACGACGCAGGACGTATATTTACGTCCTGCGCCGGCTCCCGCGATATGAAGCGGGATCGCGCCGCGATCCCGCATCATATCGCGTCAGTCCCGGCGCTCATCAACGGCCGGGACCCGCGGCTAATACCACACATCGCCGATTGTGGCGATGTGTGGTATTAACCCTTTAGAAGCGGCGGTCAAAGCTGACCGCCGCTTCTAAAGCGAAAGTGAAAGTGACCCGGCTGCTCAGTCGGGCTGTTCGGGACCGCCGCGGTGAAATCGCGGCGTCCCGAACAGCTGACAGGACACCGGGAGGGCCCTTACCTGCCTCCTCGGTGTCCGATCGGCAGGAGCAGTCAAGCGCCGATAACACTGATCACAGGCGTGTTAATACACGCCTGTGATCTGTGTAAAAGATCAGTGTGTGCAGTGTTATAGGTCCCTATGGGACCTATAGCACTGCAAAAAAAATGTAAAAAAAAAGTGTTAATAAAGGTCATTTAACCCCTTCCCTAATAAAAGTTTGAATCACCCCCCTTTTCCATAAAAAAATAAAACAGTGTAAAATAAAATAAAAATAAACGTATGTGGTATCGCCGCGTGCGTAAATGTCCAAACTATAAAAATATATCATTAATTAAACCGTACGGTCAATGACGTACGCGCCAAAAAATTCCAAAGTCAAAAAAAGCGCATTTTTGGTCACTTTTTATACCATTAAAAAATGAATAAAAAGTGATCGAAAAGTCCGATCAAAACAAAAATCATACCGATAAAAACTTCAGATCACGGCGCAAAAAATGAGTCCTCACACCGCCCTGTACGTGGAAAAATAAAAATGTTATAGGGGTCAGAAGATGACATTTTTAAACGTATAAATTTTCCTGCATGTAGTTATGATTTTTTACAGAAGTGCGACAAAATCAAACCTGTATAAGTAGGGTATCATTTTAACCGTATGGACCTACAGAATAATGATAAGGTGTAATTTTTACCGAAATATGCACTGCGTAGAAACGGAAGCCCCCAAAAGTTGCAAAATGGCATTTTTTCTTCGGTTTTGTCGCACAATGATTTTTTTTCCCGTTTCGACGTGCATTTTTGGGTAAAATGACTAATGTCACTGCAAAGTAGAATTGGCGACGCAAAAAATAAGCCATAATATGGCTTTTTTAGGTGGAAAATTGAAAGGGTTATGATTTTTAAAAGGTAAGGAGGAAAAAACGAAAGTGCAAAAACGGAAAAACCCTGAGTCCTTAAGGGGTTAAGGGGGGATATGATAAACTTATATAAGTATATAAATGGCCAATACAAAAAATATGGAGAAAAACTGTTCCAGGTTAGACCCCCCAAAGGACGAGGGGGCACTCCCTCTGTCTGGAGAAGAAAAAGTTTAGTCTAAAGGGGCGACACGCCTTCTTTACCGTGAGGACTGTGAATTTATGGAACGGTCTACCTCAGGAACTGGTCACAGCAGCAACAATTAACAGCTTTAAAAAAGTGTTAGATACATTCCTGGAACAAAATAACATTAATGCTTATGCAGAATTATTAAACTACATCCCTTTCCCTTATCCTCTTACACCCTTCACTTCAATTCCCTGGTTGGACTTGATGGACGTATGTCTTTTTTCAACCATACTAACTATTTAACTATGTAACTATGGGGGCACAGTGGCATTAATTCTGTGGGCACAGTGGCATCATTAATTCTGTGGGTACAGTGGCATCATTAATTTTTTGGAACACAGTGGCATGCTTAATTCTGTGGGCACAGTGGCATCCTTAATTATGTGGACACAGTGGCATAAATTCTGTGGGCACAGTGGCATCATAAATTCTGTGGTCACAGTGGCATCCTTAATTTTGTGGGACACAGTGGCATCCTTAGTTCTGTAGGCACAGTGGCATCCTTAATTCTGTAGGCACAGTGGCATCATTACTTCTGGAGGCACAGTGGTATCATCATTTCTGTGGGTACTGTGGCATAATTAATTATGTGGTCACAGTGGCATCATTACTTCTGGAGGCACAGTGGCATCAATACTTCCGTGGGCACAATGGCATCATAAATTCTGTAGGCAAAGTGGCATCATTAATTCTGGGGATACAGTTGTGTTATTAATTATGTGGGTACAGTGGCATCATTAATTATATGGGTACAGTGGCATCATTAATTATATGGGTACAGTGGCATCACTTATTCTGTGGTCACAGTGGCATCATTAATTCTGTGGTCCAGTGGCATCATTAATTCTGCGGTCACATAGGCATCATTAATTCTGGAGGCACAATGGCATCATAAATTCTGTAGGCACAGTGGCATCATTAATTCTGGGGATACAGTTGTGTCATTAATTCTGTGGGTACAGTGGCATCATTAATTCTGTGGTCACAGTGGCATCATTAATTCTGCGGGTACAGTGGCATCATTAATTCTGTGGGTACAGTGGCATCATTAATTCTGTGGTCACAGTGGCATCATTAATTCTGTGGGTACAGTGGCATCATTAATTCTGTGGGTACAGTGGCATCATTAATTCTGTGGTCACAGTGGCATCATTAATTCTGTGGTCACAGTGGCATAATTAATTCTGTGGTCACTGGCATCATTAATTCTGGGGTCACAGTGGCGTCATTCATTCTATAGGCACAGTGGCTTCATTTTATTGTTTTAAGAGACACAGAGGTACATTAGTCAGCGTTAGAGCATAGCATCTGCAAGTAATGTTGCAGGGGAATAGTGTGTGGCAGTAATATAACAGGGGCCCAGTGTGTGGCAGAATTATTTTCAGGGGCACAGTGGATGGCAGTATTATTTTAAGGGGCACAGTGGGTAGCAGTAATATACCAGGGGCACAGTGGGTGGCAGTTTTATATTTAGGGCACAGTATGTGGTAGTATTATATTCAGGGATACAGTGTGTGGCAGTATTATATTCTGGGGTACAGTGAGTGGCAGTAATATACCAGAGGCACAGTGTGTGGCAGTATTATATTCAGGGCCCCAGTGTGTGGCAGTATTATATTTAAGGGTACAGTGTGTGGCAGTATTATATTCTGGGGTACAGTGTGTGGCAGTAATATACCAGAGGCACAGTGTGTGGCAGTATTATATTCAAGGGTACAGTGTGTGGCAGTATTATATTCAGGGGGTTCAGTGTGTGGCAATATTATATTCAGGGATACAGTGTGTGGCAGTATTATATTCAGTGGGTACAGTGTGTGGCAGTATTATATTCAGTGGGTACAGTGTGTGGCAGTATTATAGTCAGAGGTTACAGTGCGCAGCAGTATTCAGGTCATACATCCTCCACACTTCAGTTGTTAGTTTGCTATTGCCTTCATGGCACTGAGGCCGCTAGGTGTGCACCAAGCCTTAGCATACAGCTTGGACCTTTACCGGATGGCAGACCTGGATAAGCGGACAATCACTAAAAATAGGTGAGTACCCCTGGTCTATATATATTTCCTATCTATCTATGTCAGTGTTTCCCTACCAGGGTGCCGCTAGCTGTTGCAAAACTACAACTCCCAGCATGTTGGGGTGACACCATTTTCTACCACACCAGGTGACACCAACCCTAGCAACGCCACTGAATAGCTCTATTGTAGACCAGCTTTTCCCAAGCAGGGTGCCTCCAGCAGTTGCAAAACTACAAGTCTCAGCATGTCCAGACAGCTTTTGGCTGCCCGGGCATGCTGGAAAATGTAGTTTTGCAACAGCTGGAGGCACCCTGGTTGGGAAACACTACAGTAGACCATTATCCCATGCAACTGGGTCAGAACTAAGAATAATCCAAAAACTTTACTTTAAAGAATAGAAGACAATAATAATAATAATAATCTCTTACTTTGTATGAGTTACTCAACATACACCAAACCAGCAGATGATAAATAGACCATAGACCACAGTCCAGTATAACCAACAACAGCTCTATACAAGGTTCAAATAATTGTACCACCCTATGACTAAACATTATCCCCACATAGTAACAGGATAATATTACCATACAAATACTGAATAAACCACTTTACACAGAAGTTAGTGCCTCAGCTCTACACAGGCTCTACAGACCATATAAGAGATTACATACAGTTACATCAGGTGACGTCTTCTCTGATTGGTGTCAGTCAATTTCCTTTTCTTATCCATCCGGCCCAGACCGTCATAACTATTTCTTCCAGCCACAACTCCACAGAACTTGCCAAACAAACATTTAAGACTGCACTTTTCCAGCACTTATAGTGCTCAGTATAATGGGCAGAAAAGTGGGCTGGGGGGTGATGCCTCCAGGTAGGTAATATCCCCAGTAGGTAGTAGTTGATGCCCCCAGTAGGTAGTAGTTGATGCCTCCAGGTAGGTCGTATTTATTGCCCCCAGTAAGCATGTAGTAGGTAATGCCCCCAGTAGGTATGTAGAAGGTAATGCCCCCAGTAGGTAGTACCCCCAGATAGGTAACGCCCCCAGTAGGTAGTTTCATCAGGTAGGTAATGCCCCCATTAGGTAACGTCCCCAGTTGATAGTGCTTCTCAGGTAGGTAATGTACCTAGTTGGTAGTACCAACAGTAGGAAGTTTCCCCAGGTAATACACCAAGTAGATACTGTCTCCAGTATATAGTAGGCAACTCTGTAGTTGCTGCCTCTGTGCTGATATTAAAGGACCTGCAGCCCATCTTGGCATCTAAGTGAATATAGGCATAGGAAGGGAGTGGGGGGGGGGGGTGTTAGGTGGAAGACCCAGGATTAGGGGCTGGAAGCAAGATAGATAGATAGATATGAAATAGATAGATATAGATAGAATATAAATAGATATGAGAGAGATGATACATAGATATGAGATAAATAGATATGCGATAGATAGATATGAGATAGATAGATATGAGATAGATAGATATGAGATAGGTGGATATGAGATAGATGGATATGAGATAGATGGATTGATAGATATGGGATAGATAGATAGATATGAGATAGATAGATATGAGATAGAGAGATCGATATGAGAGAGATGGATAGATACATATGAGATAGATATGAGATAGATACATAGTTTTGCAACAGCTGGAGGCACCCTGGTTGGGAAACACTAGAGTAGACCATTATCCCATGCAACTGGGTCAGAACTAAGGATAATCCAAAAACGTTTACTTTAACCCCTTAAGGACATAGGGCGTATCCATACGCCCCCGTTTCCAAGTCCTTAAGGACCGAGGGCGTATGGATACGCCCTGAGCATTTCCGGCCCCCACCGCTAGCCGGAGGGGAGCCGAAGCCGGATGCCTGCTGAAATCGTTCAGCAGGCATCCCGGCATATCGCCCAGGGGGGTCATTATGTCCCCCCATGTCGGCGATTGCCGCAGATAGATATGAGATAGATAGATATGAGATAGATAGATATGAGATAGAGATATCGATATGAGAGAGATGGATAGATACATATGAGATAGATATGAGATAGATACATAGTTTTGTAGTTTTGCAACAGCTGGAGGCACCCTGGTTGAGAAACAATAAGATGGAGGTAAATAGGCACTATCTCATTGTCTCTTAAAGGAAAAGTCTCATGCTCAAAATCTTTCCCCTTATCCGAAGGATAAGGGATAAGCTTTAGATCGCAAGGGGGGGGGGGGGGGGGGTCCGACCGCTGGGGCCCCCTGCAATGTCCTGTTTGGAACCCCCGTGCACTAGCACAGGAGCGCATCACGACCTTCGCCTGAAGCGGAGGCCCCCACACCCCCACCATATAGTTCTATGGGAGAGCTGCGCTCTTGTGCTAGTCCATGGGGGCTCCAAACAGGTGATCGCAGGGGGCACCAGTGGTCGGACCTCCCGCAATCTAAAACTTTGGATAGGGGAAATGTTTTTGAGCATGAAACTTGTCCTTTAATCAGGGTGCCTCTAGTTATGGCAAAACTACAACTCCCACCATGTCCACATTGCCAAAGGCATGCTGGGAGGTGTAGTTTTCCAACAGCTGGAGGCACCCTGGTTGAGAAGCAATGAGATGGAGGTTTGTAGACACTCTCTCATTGATTCTTAACCTGGGTGCCTCCAGCTGTGGCAAAACTATAACTCCCAGTATGCCCACATTGTGTAGTATGGGCTAGCCCTGGCTGCTATATAAACACATATATATATATATATATATATATATATATATAGCAGGTACCTCACACAGCTTAACAGTATAGCACTCTATACCAATGTCTGTGCTGTGCCCTCCGGCTGCCCCATACTGCATATACTACTTTGTATATAGTATAGGCCAGACAGGTTGTAGGGCACAGCACAGATTGACATTTCATCATGCATGCTGCCAGGCCCGGCCACAGTCACTGGTACTTCAGGACGTGCTGACCTCCTACTGACCTGCTGCTTTTTACAAAGATGCCGTCACCGTTACTGGGGGATCCTGGAGCTCCTCTTACAGGTGGGGAGGCAGAGCCACAGAGGGTGTGAGGAAGTGTCCGTATGTTGTCTCTCTGAGGTGAGCAGCGGGCGGGGGGGTTCAGGAGGTCAGGGAACTAATCACAGCAGTTTCTATGGCAGGCGACCAGCCCCAGCAGCAGTTTCTATGGCAGGCGACCAGCCCCAGCAGCCCTTTCTCTTAAAGTGGCAGAGGATCAGCAGGGGCTGGTCGGGTGCAGCGCTGGGGCTCGCCGCCTGCAGGCAGGATGGAACCGGAACTGCTGTATTAAACTTCAATCCCGGCGGTCAGCCGGAGAGTGAGGAGTAACTTGCGCTAGTCGGGGCCCTGAGCGAGGCCCCCCACTAACGCGAGGACTGAGGCGATGGCCTATTATACTAGAGCCACCTCTGCTGTCAGCTGGCCAGCCTGCTGCAGTCAGCCCAGGAAGCCTCATTGCTTCCGGCACGGCCAGCCTTGCGGCCGGCCGTGCGACAACCACTGTCAGGGGCCGGGCCAAGAAGTCTTCTTTAACATGGTGCGGCCGGCCATTCGGCAGTCAAGGTGACCGGCCCACCGGGGATTTTCCTGGTATCCCGGTAGGCCAGTCCAGCCCTGGTGACAGGGGGGGGGGGGGGGGTGTAGGGGGTGACAGAGGGGTGTACATGGGTGTAGAAGAGTGTACATGGGTGACAGAGGGGTGTACATGGGTGTAGAAGAGTGTACATGGGTGACAGAGGGGGTGTACATGGGTGACAGAGGGTTGTAGAGTAGTGTACATGGGTGGCAGAGGGGGTATAGAAGAGTGTACATGGGTGGCAAGGGGGTGTAGGGGGTGACAGAGGGATGTAGAAGAGTGCACATGGGTGGCAGAGGGGTGTAGAGGAGTGTACATGGGTGGCAGAGGGGTGTAGGGGGTGAAAGAGGGGTGTACATGGGTGACAGAGCGTTGTAGAGGAGTGTACATGGGTGGCAGAGGGAGTGTAGAAGAGTGTACAGGGGTTCCAGCGGGTGACAGAGGGTTCAAGAGGAGTTTAGATTGGTGGCAGAGGGAGTGTAGAGGAGTATACATGGGTGACAGGGGGGTGTAGGGGATGACAGAGGGGTGTAGAGGAGTATACGGGGTGTAGGAGGTTATAGTGGGGTTTACAGTGGGGGCAGAGGGGTGTAGAGGAGTGTCCATGGTAGGCAGAGGGAGTGTAGAGTAGTGTACATGGGTGGCAGAGGGGGGTGAACATGGGAGACAGGGGGGTAGACTGGAGGGGGGGGTCTGAGAGTTGCCCGGGGGGGGGGGACGACGACGACGTGGGTGACAGAGGGGTGGCCAAGGTGGACATGGATAACAGGGGGGGTGGACAAGGATGACAAGGGGGTTAAAAGGGGTGAATAGGGGTGTGGACATGGGTGACAGGAAGTAGATTGGGGAGTAGACTGGGGGGTGAACATGGTGGACAGGGGGGGTGGACAGGGGAGAAAGGGGGGTGGACAGGGGAGACAGGGGTGGTGGACGGGGGAGACAGGGGGGTGGACAGGGGAGACAGGGGAGGGTGGACAGGGGAGACGGGAGGGTGGACAGAGGAGACCAGGAGGGGGTGGAAAAGGGAGACAGGGGGGGGGGTAGACGGGGGGGATGGACAGGGGAGACTGGGGGGAGGGAGGGAGACGCTGGGGGATGCTGAGAGACGCTGTGTGCGCTGTGAGTCACAGGCGCGCAGGCTGGGGCGGGAAATAAAAAAAAATATATATAATAATTAGAAATTCACGGCATAATCCCGCGGCACCCCGGGCAGTGCCCCCCATTGGGAATCACTGTGTAGTGTTTGCCCTTGGTTACTGTGGCTTAGCGTTGCCAAACAGCAGATGGAACCATCAACCAAAGTTGAACACCGCGTCTAAAATGAAAGTGAAAGTATGCCGGTTAGCTCAGGGAGCTGTTCGGGATAGCCGCGGTTAAATCGCGGCATTCCGAACAGCTTACAGGACAGCTGGAGGGTCCCTACCTGCCTCCTCGCTGTCCGATCGCCGAATGACTGCTCTGTGCCTGAGATCCAGGTATGAGCAGTCAAGCGGCAGAATCATCGATCACTAGTTTCTTATGAGAAACCAGTGATCAATGTAAAAGATCAGTGTGTGCAGTGTTATAGGTCCCTATGGGAGCTATAACACTGCAAAAAAAAGTGAAAAAAAAAAGTGAACAGAGATCATTTAACCCCTCCCCTATTAAAAGTTTGAATCACCCCCCCTTTTCCCATAAAAAAAAACAGTGTAAATAAAAATAAGTCCAAAAAAGTATAGGTAAAGGTTCAGCTCACCATAAGCAGCATGCAGACCCAGATCACAATGAACTCAGCACACCTTCCAGCGGAAGCCACGAAATGAGCAAGGGCCGTGTTCCCAGGTACAGAGGATGAAGCAAAAAAGAGGAAAATCCGGCTCCCAGGACTGGATAAAAAAGTAGCTTTAATGAATCATATTAAAATCCAAAGTAGAAAAAAAGAATAGGCTAAAAGCACAAACGAAACGCATTGGTGCATTTCGTTTGTGCTTTTAGCCTATTCTTTTTTTTCTACTTTGGATTTTAATATGATTCATTAAAGCTACTTTTTTATCCAGTCCTGGGAGCCGGATTTTCCTCTTTTTTGCTTCATCCTAAATAAAAATAAACATATGTGGTATCGCCGCATGCAGAAATGTCCGAACTATAAAAATATATCATTAATTAAACCGTACGGTCAATGGCGTGCGCACAAAAAAATTCAAAATTCCAAAATAGTGCATTTTTGGTCACTTTTTATATCATATTAGCAATCAATAAGTCCTATCAATGCTAAGATGGTACCGATAAAAACTTCAGATCATGGCGCAAAAAATTAGCCCTCATACTGCCCCATACGCGGAAAAATAAAAAAGTTATAGGGGTCAGAAGATGACAATTTTAAACGTATAAATTATCCTGCATGTAGTTTAGATTTTTTCCAGAAGTATGACAAAATCAAACCTACATAAGTAGGGCATCATTTTAACCGTATGGACCTACAGTATAAAAAGAAGATGTCATTTTTACCGAAAAATGTACTGTGCAGAAACGGAAGCCCCCAAAAGTTATAAAATGGCGTATTTTTTTTTCAATTTTGTCTCACATTGATTTTTTTTCCGTTTCGCCGTATATTTTTGGGTAAAATGACTGAAGTCATTACAAATTAGAATTGATGGCACAAAAAATAAGCCATCATATGGATTTTTAGGTGAAAGATTGAAAGAGTTATGATTTTTTAAAGGTAAGGAGGAAAAAACGAAAATGCAAAAACGGAAAAACCCCGGGTCCTTAAGTGATTAATAGGCAGCCAGGTCCGGTCTGTTGTTGATTATTGGTAGAAAGGGGGACTACAGGAGACTATACACATTTACTTCCAGTTTCCTTTTATATTTCAAGGCACAAATTGTATATTACACTATACTATTACACTGTACTATAATAACACAGTGATTCTGATAACAACAGTCCTCAGGAAAGTATGGAGGGCCTAATTACTATATGGGGGCAGTGGGGAGCCTTATTATTATTATATGGAGCAGTGGGGAGTCTTATTACTTTATGGGGGCAGTGGGGAGTCTTATTACTTCATGGGGGCAGTGAGGAGTCTTATTACTTTATGGGGGCAGTGGGGAGCCTAATTACTATACAGGGGTAGTATGAAGCCTAATTACTATATGGGGGCAGTAGGGAGTCTTATTATATGGGGGCAGTAGGGATTCTTATTACTTTATGGGGGCAGTGGGGAGTCTTATTACTTTATGGGGGCAGTGGGGAGTCTTATTACTTTATAGGGGCAGTGGGAGCCTAATTACTATACAAGGGTAGTTTGAGGCCTAATTACTATATGGGGGCAGTATGGAGAGCCTAACTACTATATGGGGACAGAGTAGGGAGGCCACAGGACTCTAGTTACGCCTCTGGTGTCACATATTTATAATTTACTACCTGAAAGACATTCTTAGGGAAGATGGCCATGGGTGCCCTACACTGGAGAAGGGGATACAAGGTTCATATTGTTTTTTTTATTTATTTTATTTTTTCTTTTGGTATTTAGGAAGCAGGCATAGAGGGGGAGATTTATCAAAACCTGTGTAGAGGAAGAGTGGAGCAGTTGCCCACAGCAAGCAATCAGATCGCTGCTTTCATGTTTCAGAGGTCTTTCTAAAAATAAAAAAAGCGATCTGATTGGTTGCTATGGGCAACTGCACCACTCTTTCTCTACACAGGCTTTGATAAATCTCCCCTATAGTCTTTGTTGAATCTTGTGTTGACTAACATAGCTCTTTAGATGACTATTCTACAAAAACAGTGTTGCAACCTATTGATGTGTATTGCCCTGTATATCCTTCAGAAGTGAAAATGGGAGAGTCATAGAAAAAATAAGCAGTCATTGCCTTGGCATCCATGGTTTCTAAGTTGTATTTCTCTGAAGATGATGTAAGAAAAATACGTGTTATGAAGTATCCTGCATATAATACATCCTTCAAAGTGAGGAGGATATTTAGTCTAGAAATCTGCGTTTTTCTGAACATTCTCATTGTGTACTCTAGTTTTCCTGTGGAAGGTGCGTTGGGAAGCATTTATTTACTGAGAAGGGTTATTTATATTAGAGGTGCCACTAGGGGTTAAGATTTATCCTGGCTCTTGGTCCACCAACCTCCGTCCCACATGTATCCATGGAGAGCACCTAGGCCCACTGCCAGTTACCCACTGAGGAGGAAGACCAACTGGCCCTCAGCCCGTATGATTGTTGTAGATAAGGAGCTCAATGCTGTGTTTCCTTAATCTCTCTAGCTGATGATTTTCAGCATTCTGACAGCTGAGAACTCAATGGGAGCTTCCTCCATAGCTATCCTGTGTTTGACCTACGATCAGGCCAAGAGGATGGCCAGCACATGGAATGAGCACTATGTGAGACAAAGTGTAACCCTTAAAGAGGTACTCTGCCTGTAGACATCTTATCCCCTATCCAAAGGATAGGAGATAAGATGTCTGATCACAGAGGTCCCACTGCTGAGGACCCCTGCGATCTCCCTGCTGCACCCGGCGTTCGTTTAGATCGAGCCCTCAATACAAGTCTATGCCGTCACGCCCCCTCCCATAGACTTGCATTGAGGGGGCGTAGCCGTGACATCACAAGCCTCTGCCCCGCATCGCACCAGTCATCCGGCACGGAACGAAGTTCCCTCCATGCACCAGATGACTAGGGTGCCGCAGCCGAGATATGGGGACCCCCACGATCAAACATCTTGTCCCCTATACTTAGGATAAGGGATAAGATGTCTAGGGGCGGAGTACCCCTTTAATGGGAACATCTTGTTAGACTGCACTTGATTGCTCCTTCAGACACAAGATCCTGCCCTGGAATATATGTGTAAAGGGCAGCGGATGTGGACATGCTGTGCCAAGGGCATTGTCTAAGTTTCACCCTTTAAGTCTCTTCAAGATGGGCCTGGCTTTGCAGCAGTGGATTACCAAGTGGCAGCTGGCAACAAATGCTCATGCAAGGCACTAGGAGGTTAAGCAGAGACAAATGTGGGTACTAAAAGAGGTTTTGGGCAGGCAGACTTGTGTACAGGAAGACAGGTCATGGCAGGCAGCAGCGGTGCAGACACTGACCTCATGCCAATTTGGTCGTATTGTTGGGTCTGTCTACAGCTGTATATAGTGAAGTGGCAAATCTACTCTCTGCAAGAATCTCCCATACGGTGGAAGTTCATGCCCCGGCAAAGAAGGCTTCGATATCTTGACAGGACTCTACCTACCAGGATTCATCTACCTGTCTTACAAGTAAGTATAAATCCCATTGGTAAAAGCACCACAAATCCCAGCAAGGCAACAGGGCTCCCAAGGAGTTAAGCTTCACTCTTACACGCAAAGCCATCTGTCTGTTTAATATAATCTGCACCAGCTCAGTAAAGACAGTTATCCATAATCCGTCGGTGTGTTCATATACTCCCCGGGTCTGGCCCAGCAGAAGCAGTCTCCAAACTTGGACCATGTATAGGATAACGGTGCCCTGGCGTCACAAAATGATCAGGTATTTCCACTAACACCCCGTGGCTACCACAAATGCAACCGCTGTGTCCTCCAAAGCTACGCCACTATATCTAAAATTGGCCCTGTGTATACCTCTTTATGTCAACTGTATTCCTCAAAAGGTCAAAAGATAGTTCAGTAAAACCTGTACTGTGCTACAGCTTGTAGTCCCTGAAGGTGGGTGTTCTGCGTCCAAACGGCTACTGTAGATTCTAGAGTAGATCTAGATTCTAAATTCCAAGAAGAGGGAAACAGCACTCCAAATAAAAGAAACAAGTGGCTTTATTCACCTAATGAGACATTTCTCAAGCAATCACTTCCTTTTATAGGGCATTCACCGGTACCATCTTCAGACAGATACATTTACATATTGTATACATGAACATATCTAATTCAGTCATCATGACGTCATAGCCCCACCCCTGATGACATCAGGGGGTGTGATGTCATGAGGGGCCAGGGCTATGACGTCACGAGCTCCCGGCGCCGGCTCCAGCGTTTGGAACAGTTTGTACCTTTAACCAATGGGTATAAATGGCCTCCCCATGACAGCACTGTGCAAATTCCCCTGCAGATGGCGCTATGCAGTACCCATCTACAGGAAAATTTCCAGTGACCACACAGATATAATTGAGACATGGGACCACTACCAGTATGTCAACAAGTGTCATATATTTTGGCTTTGTTAGACGACAGCGGCCACCTGGTCTCATTTACCGCGAGATTTGGCCATAACCTCTAGATGGAACTTTCTCATAATCGGCATTTAGTTATTGTAGAGATGGGAATATGCTGGAATTGATGTCAACATATTCCAGATTACACAATTTAATGTTTTTTTTTAAAGTGATCTCTAAATGAGCAGTTTAACCCCTTAAGGACGCAGGGTTTTTCATTTTTTGCACTTTAGTTTTTTCCTCCTTTCCTTTTAAAAATCATAACCCTTTCAATTTTCCACCTAAAAATCCATATTATGGCTTATTTTTTGTGTCACCAATTCTACTTTGCAGGGACATTAGTCATTTTACCCAAAAATTCACGGCGAAACGGAAAAAAAATCACTGTGCGACAAAATCGAAGAAAAAACGCCATTTTGTAAATTTTGGGGGCTTCCGTTTCTACGCAGTGCATATTTCGGTAAAAATGACACCTTATCATTATTCTGTAGGTCCATACGATTAAAAGGATACCCTACTTATATAGGTTTCATTTTGTCGTACTTCTGGAAAAAATCATAACTACATGCAGGAAAATTTATACGTTTAAAAATGTCATATTCTGACCCCTATAACTTTTTTATTTTTCTGCGTAGGGGGCAGTATGAGGGCTCATTTTTTGTGCCGTGATCTGAAGTTTTTATCGGTACCATTTTTGTTTTGATCTGACTTTTTGATCACTTTTTACTCATTTTTTAATGGTATAAAAAGTGACCAAAATACGCTTTTTTGGACTTTGGATTTTTTTTACGTGTACGCCATTGACTGTGCGGTTAAATTAACTACATATTTTTATAGTTCGAACATTTCGCACGCGGCGATACCACATATGTTTATTTTTATTTACACTGTTTTATTTTTTTTATGCGAAAAGGGGGGTAATTCAAACTTTTATTAGGGAAGGGGTTAAATGACATTTATTAACACTTTTTTTTATTTATTTTTTTGCAGTGTTATAGGTCCTATAGGGACAGGTAAGGGCCCTCCCGGTGTCCTGTAAGCTGTTCGGGACACCGCAATTTCACTGCGGCGGTCCCGAACAGCCCGACTGAGCAGCCGGGTCACTTTCACTTCAGACGCGGTGGTCAGCTTTGATCGCCGCATCTGAAGGGTTAAGGGGTTAAACTTTGTCGTTATGGGGTTAAACTTCATATAGGCCCACATTTATCATTGTAGGTGTAAGTGAAGCATTTTTTTACAACCTTTTTTTGTGTGCTGATAATGTGTAGGAGCACCAAATGTATTAAATGTTCACAGAGCATTTGATAAATTTTGTGCAGGTAAACATTTTCTGAAATTTCTCTCTTCACATACACCAAAAAGCTACGCCAGGTCTGGGATGGTGTAGTTTTAGACACTTTTCAGTGGCTTTGCGCCTTTTTTGCGCCTTTTTTACAAAAAGGCGCAGTTCATAAATTTCAGTCCATGGCATACGCTGAATTGAAAAGCGTGTACTGCTACTCCAAAACATCTGGAATGACTAAAATATTCTACCACCAAAAGGCGCAAAATAACACACAGTGCGCCAAAATAGCGCCTTTTGTACGGAGAAAAAAGGTGTAAACTCATTGATAAATGTCGGCCATAGAGATGACTTGTCCGAGACAAAATGGAGTCTTACCTGTTGGACTTTGCCCAATATCTCCGACATTGCTGAGAGTGGACAGGGATCAAACAAGCTCTGAGGTTACACAGTCGCTCTGAAATGGGCTGACTGGGTGGGACAAATCATCTCAATATCTGACAGTTTAATATTAGTAACTGAGTCCTAAGTACTCTATTTCTTTACAAAAACACACATAAGTCAACAGAGGTTACCGAGTGGCCCAGGAGGGTGACAGTATATCTCTGATAGATGCAAAGCTTTTGAAGATCAAAGCTTAAAACAAACTTCATGCCAGGAGTGACATGACCCAACCTCCGTTCCCACATGTGGGTGCGGTGTGGTGGTTGCAGGGTGCAGAGACACTATGAAGCTGCTGGGTTTTCTTAACCTGAGGTGAAGGGTGGGCTAGTGGAAAGAGCACGAGTATATGGATGCCCAGAACTGCCATATAAAGTCTATTGTCCTTTAATGTCCTTTTTATACATTTGGCTTGTATAATGTATATGTGATGGCAGATACATTAGGAGAGCTGAACCCCAATTCACACTGCACCTTTTGTATACACAAAGAAATAGCCTTGACGGATATGCCAACCAAACCTATTAAAGGGGTACTCCGCCCTTAGACATCTCATCCCCTATCCAAAGATCTTGGCTGCAGTACCCCAGACATCCGGTGCACGGAGCAAACTTCGGCAATGCCCCCTCAATGCAAGTTTATGGGAGGGGGCAGACTTGCATTGAGGGGGCGTGGCTGTGACGTCATAAGCAGGGTGTGTCCGTGGCGTCACGAGCCTCCGGGGCTGCACCCAACGCTCTAAACGAACGCTGGGTGCAGCAGGGAAATCGCAGAGGTCCCCAGCGGCGGACCCCCACGAGCAGACATCTTATTCCCTCTCCTTTAGATAGGGGTGGAGTACCCCTAATGTCAGGTCCTCCTAATGTCAGGTGAGAATATTGCTACCTTATGATATTGGCGAAAACTCTTAGATAAGTTTGGTTGTTACCCTTGAAGATTTTCCCGGTTTACACAGTAAATATGTGCATCGAGCCGGAAGAGATAATAAATAATCGATAATAAATAAATCGAGTTAGCTCTGAATATTCCCCCCAAAATTCTGATTTGTCTGAGTTTTATAGGATTCCTTTAGACAAATGGCATACAGGAGCAGGGACTACTGTCAAAGGGAGGATTCCCTGCTCCTGTTCACTGAGCAGAGAGTCATAAAGATCCCATTAACTTTATTGAACTGACTGACGCTTTTTTATTCTGCGCAGGTGCCTGCCTCACTATAAAGCCATTAGAGGGGGGGGGGGGAAGTTCACCATACGTGTGTGAACTTGCCTTTTGGATGTTTTTCACCCTTTAGAGACACCATTAAAAGAACATGAAGGTTCTGCTAAAACCATCACCACAGCTGTCATGGTCATATAGCAGCCTAGCCACCCAGTGGGGGTGAGCTGCTATACAATACATAACCTGAAGTCAAGTGTGGTGCTGTTTTTAGAAGAAAGCAGCCATGATTTCCTAATCCAGTATAAGCCTTTTAAGCTGGCCATATACATTGGACCTCTTGGATCCTGATAAGGAAGGGTATGTTTCACACAGGGTACATAGCTAGGATTGCCACCGGTATTTTGGCCACCCTGCCAGTATTTTTTATATCAAAAATACCTACCGTTGCAGGTATTTATCCAACCAATCCTCCAACTCCCTGAATGTTACACCATATACTATACTAGTGTTTCCCAAACAGAGCGCCTCAAACTGTTGCAAAATTACAACTCCCAGCATGCCCGGACAGCCAACGGCTGTCCGGGCATGCTGGGAGTTGTAGTTTTGCAAGAGCTGGAGGCACCCCTTGTTGGGAAATTCTGACCTATACTATATACTACTATATCATCTATAATCCAACATGCTAAGAGTTGTAGTTTTCGTTTGGGGCAGCTGTTGAGCCACAGGCTGTATCAGGGCATGCCGGGAGTTGTAGTTTTGCAACAGCTGGAGGCAACCCTGTTTGGAAAATACTGATCTATACTATATACTACTATATAATGCAACATGCTGGGAGTTGTAGTTTTCATTTGGGGCAGCTGTTGAGCCACAGGCTGTATCAGGGCATGCTGGGAGTTGTAGTTTTGCAACAGCTGGAGGCACCCTGGTTGGGAAACACTGACTGTTAGCATTTACATTTGTTTTTACCTGCTCTAGCCAGCCCCCGCCTGCAGCAAGAAGCGCAATTCGATTGCTTTTGCGATATATTGTGCAGCCCTAACTCACACCTATTTTACATACACAGACACCATCCATACAATCACACCCCCCCCCCCATCCATCGTCTGTCTTCTTCCCCTCCCCAGTCCACTCACATTCCTGACCTAGGCAAAGTAGCGAGGTTGGAGTAATCAGGTAAAGGCAGCGATAACACCAAAGTGTGCAACAGGGGTTGGAACAGGACACAACAGACATGTCTACCTCCATCAGCCACTGCACCTGCCATAGTCCCTTCCCTCCGAGCGGCCGGAGAAGAGGCAGAGCGTCCAGAGCTGCAAACTTAAATTAGTAAATCAATAAAATAAGCAAAAAAAACTATTGCAATGAGGTAGGCTGACAGCCCACTGGACTGCCTGATGTGCCCGATGGTCAATCCGGCCCTGATTAAAGGGTACAGGCATGCTATTTGAAATGATTTGTGCATGTTTTCCAGCCTGCATTGCATTACACTGTATGCATGTTTATGATGATGATTGGTTGTTAATAAAGTTTTTACAATACAAAAAAAAAGAAAAAAACTTGTTTGTGCACCTGCACTGGCTCGTGAGGTCAGCGACCAACTGCCACGATGGAGGACACAACAACAACTCCTCTGATGTCCTGTGTTTTCCCTTTTTTTAGGGATTCTTGTGTGGATTTCGTGTCATTTTTCTCTTTCAGATGCCTGACTAACAACACAGATCTCCTGTATTCGCTGAACTATCTACAGTAAGTGCTGCTGCACCCAAAACACACAGGACAATACGTCCACATTGTACAGTGAAGGACAGATGGGGGTGCTGTTCATGATAAGGTGCCATATAATTTAGTGACTGCTATAAAACCAATCTGTACATCACATAGATAACATTTGTAATGGCGTCAATGGGGATGTTAAATGACTAAAATGTTCTAATCTGCCCCATAGAGAAATATGTACAGTGTTTGCAGGCTGTATAATGAAGACTTATCCAAACGTGTAGAAAAAGAGTGGTGTAGTTACCATAGCAACCAGATTGCTTCAAGTTTCAGAGGCCTCTTATTTTTTAAATGAAACAATTTGATTGGTTGCTATGGTAAGCTGACCCACTTTTGGGGAGATTTATCAAAACCTGTGCAGAGGAAGAGTGGTGTAGTTACCATAGCAACCAGATTGCTTCAAGTTTCAGAGGCCTCTTTTTTTTTTAAATGAAACAATTTGATTGGTTGCTATGGTAAGCTGACCCACTCTTGGGGAGATTTATCAAAACCTGTGCAGAGGAAGAGTGGTGTAGTTACCATAGCAACCAGATTGCTTCATGTTTCAGAGGCCTCTTTTTTTAAAATGAAACAATTTGATTGGTTGCTATGGTAAGCTGACCCACTCTTGGGGAAATTGATCAAAACCTGTGCAGAGGAAGAGTGGTGTAGTTGCCCATAGCAACCAATCAGATTGCTTCCTTCATTTTCCACAGGCCTCTTTAGAGGCCTGTGGAAAATGAAAAAAGCAATCTGATTGGTTGCTATGGGCAACTGCACCACTCTTCCTCTGCACAGGTTTTGATAAATCTCCCCCTCTATCTCTACCGGGGTAAGGATAAATCTCCAATTCCTATATGTGTAAAAAAAATTTCAATTTATAGGCATTATAAGGTCCAGAGGCCACATTTGAGAAGGGGGAGGGGTCACGGCCGCTGCGACCGAAAAGGGTCTCGGCCGATTTTAAGAAAGGGATGGGGTCTCGGCCGCTTTTAAGAATGGTTGAGCCCCTCACCTTCTTATCAGGGGCCGAGAACTCTTGGGTTTCGGCAGTGGAGGCGCCATCCCCATGAAGTGGAGGGGGTCTCGGCCGCTGTAACCCAAGAGGTCTCGGCCGCTTTTAAGAAGATGAGGCGGTCTCGGCCGTTGCGACCCAAGAGGTCTCGGATGCTTTTAAGAATGGTTGACCCCCTCACCTTCTTAACAGGGGCCGAGACGCTTTTAAGAAGGGGTAGTGGTCCAGGCCACTGCGACCCAAGAGGTCTCGGACGCTTTAAAGAAGTGGAGGGGGTCTCGGCCGCTGCAACCTAAGAGGCTCTCATGCTGCTTTTAAGAAGGGCAGGGGTCTCGGCAGCTGCGACCAAAGAGGTCTCGGACACTTTTAAGAAGGGGAGGGGGTCTCGGACGCTCCGACCAAAGAGGTCTCGGCAACTTTTAAGAAGGGGAGGGGTCTCGGGCGCTGCAACCCAAGAAGTCTCGGCCGCTTTTAAGAAACGGAGTGGATCTTGGCCGCTGCGACCCAAGAGGTCTCGGCCACTTTTATGAAGGGGAGGGGTCTTGGCCGCTGCGACCCAAGAGGTCTCGGCTGCTTTTAAGAATGGTTGACCCCCTCCCCTTCTTAAAATGGGCTGAGACCTCTTGGTTTGCAGCGGTGGAGACGCCCTCCCCATGAAGTGGGAGGGGATCTCGGCCGCTGCGACCCAAGAAGTCTCGGCCGCTATTAAGAAGGGGAGGGGTTCTCGGCCGCTGCGACCCAAGAGGTCTCGGCCGCTTTTAAGAAAGGGAGGGGATCTCTGCCGCTGCGACCCAAGAGGTCTCGGCCACTTTTATGAAGGGAAGGGGTTCTCGGCCGCTGCGACCCAAGAGGTCTCGGCCGCTTTTAAGAAGAGGAGGGGGTCTTGGCAGCTGCGACCCAAGAGGTCTCGGCCGCATTTAAGAAGGGAAGAAGGTCTCGGCCGCTGCGACCCAAAAGGTTTTGGTTACTTTTAGGAAGGGGAGGGGGTCTCGGCCGCTGCGACCCAAGAGGTCTCGGCCGCTTTTAAGAAGGGGAGGGAGTCTCGGCCACTTTTATGAAGGGGAGGGGTTCTTGGCCGCTGCGACCCAAGAGGTCTCGGCCGCTTTTAAGAATGGTTGACCCTCTCCCCTTCTTAAAAGGGGCTCAGATCTCTTGGTTTGCAGCGGTGGAGACGCCCTCCCCATGAGGGGGATGGGGTCTCAGCCGCTGCGACCCAAGAGGTCTCGGCTACTTAAAAGAAGGGGAGGGGGTCTCGGCCGCTGCGACCCAAGAGGTCTCGGCCACTTTTATGAAGGGAAGGGGTTCTCGGCCGCTGCGACCCAAGAGGTCTCGGCCGCTTTTAAGAAGAGGAGGGGGTCTTGGCAGCTGCGACCCAAGAGGTCTCGGACGCATTTAAGAAGGGAAGAAGGTCTCGGCCGCTGCGACCCAAAAGGTCTCGGTTACTTTTAGGAAGGGGAGGGGATCTCGGCCGCTGCGACCCAAGAGGTCTCGGCCGCTTTTAAGAAGGGGAGGGAGTCTCGGCCACTTTTATGAAGGGGAGGGGTTCTTGGCCGCTGCGACCCAAGAGGTCTCGGCCGCTTTTAAGAATGGTTGACCCTCTCCCCCTCTTAAAAGGGGCTGAGATCTCTTGGTTTGCAGCGGTGGAGACGCCCTCCCCATGAGGGGGATGGGGTCTCGGCCGCTGCGACCCAAGTGGTCTCGGCTACTTAAAAGAAGGGGAGGGGGTCTCGGCCGCTGGGACCCACGAGGTCTCGGCCGCTTTTAAGAAGGGGAGGGGTCTCGGGCGCTGCAACCCAAGAAGTCTCGGCTGCTTTTAAGAAACGTAGTGGATCTTGGCCTCTGCGACCCAAGAGGTCTCGGCCACTTTTATGAAGGGGAGGGGTTCTCGGCCGCTGCGACCCAAGAGGTCTCGGCCGCTTTTAAGAAGAGGAGGGGGTCTTGGCCGCTGCGACCCAAGAGGTCTTGGCCGCATTTAGGAAGGGAAGAAGGTCTCGGCCGCTGCGACCCAAGAGGTCTCGGCCACTTTTAAGTAGGGGAGGGGGTCTCGGCCGCTGCGACCAAAGAGGTCTCGGCCGCTTTTAAGAAGGGGAGGGGTTCTCGGCCGCTGCGACCCAAGAGGTCTCGGCCGCTTTTAAGAAAGGGAGGGGATCTTGGCCGCTGCGACCCAAGAGGTCTCGGCCACTTTTATGAAGGGGAGGGGTTCTCGGCCGCTGCGACCCAAGAGGTCTCAGCCGCTTTTAATAATGGTTGACCCTCTCCCCTTCTTAACAGGGGCCGAGATCTCTTGGTTTGCAGCAGTGGAGACGCCCTCCTCTTGAGGGGGAGGGGGTCACGGCCGCTGCGACCCAAGAGGTCTCGGCTACTTATAAGAAGGGGAGGGGGTCTCGGCCGCTGAGATCCAAGAGGTCTCGGCCGCTTTTAAGAAGGGGAGGGGTCTCGGGCGCTGCAACCCAAGAAGTCTCGGCCGCTTTTAAGAAACGGAGTGGATCTTGGCCGCTGCGACCCAAGAGGTCTCGGCCACTTTTATGAAGGGGAGGGGTTCTCGGCCGCTGCGACCCAAGAGGTCTCGGCCGCATTTAAGAAGGGAAGAAGGTATCGGCCGCTGCTACCAAAGAGGTCTCGGCTACTTTTAAGAAGGGGAGGGGGTCTTGGCCGCTGCGACCCAAGAGGTCTTGTTCGCTTTTAAGAAGGGGAGGGGTCTTGGCCGCTGCGACCCAAGAGGTCTCGGCTGCTTTTAAGAATGGTTGACCCCCTCCCCTTCTTAAAATGGGCTGAGACTTCTTGGTTTGCAGCGGTGGAGACGCCCTCCACATGAAGTGGGAGGGGGTCTCGGCCGCTGCGACCCAAGAAGTCTCGGCCGCTATTAAGAAGGGGAGGGGTTCTCCGCCGCTGCGACCCAAGAGGTCGCGGCCGCTTTTAAGAAATGGAGGGGATTTCTGCCGCTGCGACCCAAGAGGTCTCGGCCACTTTTATGAAGGGGAGGGGTTCTCGGCCGCTGCGACCCAAGAGGTCTCGGCCGCTTTTAAGAAGAGGAGGGGGTCTTGGCCGCTGCGACCCAAGAGGTCTCGGCCGCATTTAAGAAGGGAAGAAGGTCTCGGCCGCTGCGACCCAAAAGGTCTCGGTTACTATTAGGAAGGGGAGGGGGTCTCGGCCGCTGCGACCCAAGAGGTCTCGGCCGCTTTTAAGAAGGGGAGGGAGTCTCGGCGACTTTTATGAAGGGGAGGGGTTCTTGGCCGCTGCGACCCAAGAGGTCTCGGCCGCTTTTAAGAATGGTTGACCCTCTCCCCTTCTTAAAAGGGGCTGAGATCTCTTGGTTTGCAGCGGTGGAGACGCCCTCCCCATGAGGGGGAGGGGGTCTCGGCCGCTGCGACCCAAGAGGTCTCGGCTACTTAAAAGAAGGGGAGGGGGTCTCGGCCGCTGCGACCCACGAGGTCTCGGCCGCTTTTAAGAAGGGAAGGGGTCTCGGGCGCTGCAACCCAAGAAGTCTCGGCCGCTTTTAAGAAACGGAGTGGATCTTGGCCGCTGCGACCCAAGAGGTCTCGGCCACTTTTATGAAGGGGAGGGGTCTTGGCCGCTGCGACCCAAGAGGTCTCGGCTGCTTTTAAGAATGGTTGACCCCCTCCCCTTCTTAAAATGGGCTGAGACCTCTTGGTTTGCAGCGGTGGAGACGCCCTCCCCATGAAGTGAGAGGGGGTCTCGGCCGCTGCGACCCAAGAAGTCTCGGCCGCTATTAAGAAGGGGAGGGGTTCTCGGCCGCTTTTAAGAAAGGGAGGGGATCTCTGCCGCTGCGACCCAAGAGGTCTCGGCCACTTTTATGAAGGGAAGGGGTTCTCGGCCGCTGCGACCCAAGAGGTCTCGGCCGCTTTTAAGAAGAGGAGGGGGTCTTGGCAGCTGCGACCCAAGAGGTCTCGGCCGCATTTAAGAAGGGAAGAAGGTCTCGGCCGCTGCGACCCAAAAGGTCTCGGTTACTTTTAGGAAGGGGAGGGGGTCTCGGCCGCTGCGACCCAAGAGGTCTCGGCCGCTTTTAAGAAGGGGAGGGAGTCTCGGCCA